>NC_048302.1:100604219-100778706 GCF_013100865.1 Trachemys scripta elegans | reverse complement strand
AGAGCACCTCACCCTCCCTGATTGAACTAACCTCGTTATCTCCACACTGATATATACCTGCCTCTGGAGATTTCCATTACTTGCATCTGAAGAAGTGAGGTTCTTACCCACGAAAGCTTATGCTCCCAATACTTCTGTTAGTCTCAAAGGTGCCACAGGACCCTCTGTTGCTTTTTACAGATTCAGACTAACATGGCTACCCCTCTGATAAATTACAAAGAATTACTGTAAGTTCCCTCTTTTAAGGTGAGTCTTAATTTTTTTTCCAAAACAAGATCCAGATTTTTTGAACTATTAACTCAATTTAGATGTGTGTATGGACTTCCAAATTGGCTATACTCATCCAGTATTTAATAGCAAAAATTGGATGAGTCTGGGCATTACAGATAGTGTTGTGATATATAAATTGAACCCTAGTGAAGCCAATTTAGCTTCCCTAACAAGAGCCTGTTATAAGCACAAATTATCTGTTCAAAATATTGAAACATAATCTTCCAGCTATCACTGGTGGAATGATCACTGGTGATCATCACATACAAAATAAGTGTTTAGCAATTGTGTTATGCCAGCACATATCACTTTCTGTGCATCCTATGCGGAGAATAGATTGACATGATATTACAAATAATAATATTGGGTTTCCAGATGTGTGGAGAAATTGAGAAATATTTAGCTGATTTTAAAATAGCATTCCAGGCTTTTTGTTCAAAATCTGTATGTTGCATCTCTGTCTTCCTTAGGTATTTCTAGGGTATCTAAAGACAATCACAATATCACCTTCAAACTTCTAAGCGTAGTCATTGTGGAGATGGCAAAAGTTTCCCTTTTATTCTTTAGTATTGCATTGTATAATTGGGGAAATTATAACTTAGTATTAAAGGAGAAAGAAAGAATATTCTCATCATTGTGCATTTCCTTCATTAATTTCTTTGGAAGGATGCATTTTTGTGTTTGGAAATACTGATGAAAAGGGATTTGGGGAACAAAACATTCCACTGTATTATTCCAGGATGTGGTGAATATAGGAGTTATGTGTAATTATCCTGCTAGGCTTCACAGGGTTAAATCAAAGGAGGATGGAAGGGGTAACCAAAAGGAAATGAAACAATGGCAAAGATAATTACTGTTATAAAGAATCCCAAGCATCCCTGGGGAAACAATGGGAAAGTATTAATTAGGGAATATCCCAGTCTGGCTCCAACCAGGCTGGCAAAGTTTACTTTTCCCAGACTGAATCAAGAATCAGAGGGAATGCTAAGACTTTAAAGATCCTGGTCTAGGGAGAAATGGCGGGGTTCTGTGAGTTAAGTGAGAAACTGCCCAAGGAGTGCCCAAGTGAGAGCTGACAGGGATGCAAGGAGAGAGAGAGAGAGAGAATCAGAGAGCATATTGTATCAGAGAACTCTGCTTTTCCCAATCCACAGATGGAAGTAACTGGTCTGAATGAAATGTATCAAAATTTGCAAGGAAAGATTAAGGGGAAATATGAGTATAGAGCTTGCGTGTTTGTTTTATCCCTTTGCTCTGAGTGCTGAGTACCTTTAGGTAATTTTGAAGAAACTGTTTTTTGAGTCAATTTAATCAGCTTCTTTCACAGGCTCTTAGAAGAAAAGGGCTTACAGGTGGCAACAGTTGGGCATTACAGATAGTGTCAGGTTAGCACAGTTGGTAAACAGGATAGCTGTAAAAAAGAGATACTAACTAAGAGTGAGCTGTGTGGTTCCATCTAGGAAGGGTGAAAATAGTGAAACCTGTCCCCAAAGGAGTTCACTTGAGAGGAACTTAAAGGGCCTGAAAGCACCGCTCTCCCTGTAACTGAGACACGGGGTCACTTAATTTTCTTTCGATTTAATTGAAAACTAGTCTTTTATTCATGTTATTTCTCCTTCATCCAACTGAAATTAAAATATTTCTTTACCAAAAGATGCAGTAAATGAGTCTGTTTGGAATGGGAAGCATGGGACACAGAAAATAAATTAAGAGAAGAATGACTTTGTAAGTATTAACTTTGACTAAACAAAGGAACCCTATCGCCAAATCTGTTGCCAGAGGAGACCCTTTGTACATGAATCTCTCTCCATCCCACATGGAATGGGGTTCAGCCATTCATTAAGGTCCTCTCAACTGGTCTCTTGTTCCACACAAGGATAAAGGTGGTGACTGGGCAGAATGGTGATGGAACTGGTAGAGTCACATAGTTCTCCCTCTGTTTCTGTAGAAATTGAAAGCAAAATGATAATAGAGCACCAGACTATACTACCTTTGCCACAGATCCCCCTTCTCTCCCTTTATGATAAGGGTCACTCAGAATGATTTCCACATCATCTATGGTTAAGGTTAACTTCCTCATGGAAAGGGAGCAATAGAAGTAGAGAGCTGCTATGGAGACACTGGGCCTTCTTATGGATTCTCCTGGAATCTATGGTATTTAGTTCTCACAGCTTATTCTGTAAATCAGCACACCCTGTTCTGTACAAGGGAAAAAATTGGAGGACTTCTCTAAGGGGTTTTTTATTATGCCTCTTGAGCCTCCATCCATGGATTTTACTATGTAAGTGAATGATCCAGCCCCACACAGTCTTAAATTGCCCTAATGCCGAAAGCCTTATGAAATCTGAGATAACACACAGTTTATGAGATATCTTATTCTGGGGATAACTAACATTATTGAGAAAGTAGGATAATTGTCTATGTTCTTAACTGAAGCTCTTAGTTAGTAAATATATAGTTTGAGAAAAACATTTTTACAACACCTTTCTGAAATTAGATGTAGTGCCTAACCATCATACATTATTTTGTGGGATCTTACTTTTATAATTTGTAAGCAAGAATTTTGGTAGCTTTATTATTATATTCCTAATATGTTTGTGCTGTTAAGCAAAGTGAATGACCTGTTTTTTTTTCAATTAAAAGATGATTAAGACATCCCCTAAGACTAAGAGTAATAAGCTGAAAAAGAACATCTGGGGAGTTACTCTTATAAATTTCTCTTTTTCTAATTTCTAAATCAGTGCAATTTGTTCCCAATGAGTTCATAGGAGAAACTGAGACAGATTTATGTTTCACCATTAGCTGCTTTAAGTGTTCCCCATGAAAAATACGGGTGGGTACCTGGAGAGTCTTTAAATGCAATAGACTTGATTATACTGTTTCTAACTTTATTAAGGAGAAGAGAATACATCATAAAGTAAGTTTTCAAGGCCTGCTTCAAAGCCGAATGTAATCAACAGAAAGACTCCAGTGATCTTATTGGGCTTTGTATCAGGCACTCAGCTTCCTTGAAGACTGGCTTTTGCTAAGTGTATCAAGTTCTTTTATTAATGTTAAACATAAATGAATACATAACTAAACTTTGTAAGGGTAGGAACAAAAAAGTATTCTTTTTCTGCTGCGGGTTGCAGAGCTTTCCAAACATCCATCATTAAAAGTCTTTCATAAGTTGACAGAGTGCAATCCTGATTATCCAAGACATTATTAGAGGCTTGATAAAATTGCCTCTATTATTATTTCCTGATAGAGAAGTTAAGAAGCTTCAGAAGGACATCAACGTACAACTTGGCCTGATTTTTGGTGTACACAAATCAATTATATTATTTTATTTGTCAAGTATTTTGCCTATAGTAATTACCATTATCTTTCTTTCCTTAACCCAGGCACTAGAATATTCCAGGACCTACAGTGAAGAGCCCCATGTAAGTAATTTGTCACTGCTAGAGCTGTTGAAGTATCCAGAGGAGGAATTAATTCCTTTCACTCACCCCTTCCAAAGACTTCCATGTTCTGTGTTGTTCAAATGGGTCTTTTGGAAAATAAATTAATAAATAAATAATAATAATATGGCGTCCATATCTCCTAAAGCATCCAATGCTTTCATTTTTGACTGTCTCCCAGTTCCTTTACATTAATAATAACTAGTTAAAGAAATCCCTATTTCACATATTTAAAGTAGTTGTAATGTTTATTACTAAACTATAAAAGGTAAAATGATGCAAAATATGACAATAATGCTCAATACATATTGGAAAGAAAAATATTAAAATACTGTAGAGTAATTTACCTGAGCTGGATCTTGTCCCAAGAGTATAAACACAAAACATCCTTTGCTGAACTATTGTTGATAATCAGTAGTTCAAATTCTTCTCTCAGACAGAAGTTACAGTGAATTTGACTTAAATCAGTTTTAAAATCAATTTAGTTAAGCCTGTTCAAACCATGGTATGGACATATGTGTTTTGGTATGAAAATGGTTAAATTTGATTTACCTTTACCTTATAGCCAATAAATTCAAACTAAATTGAAATAATCCTGGTTTAAAGTGTATCCACAGTCCACACTGCCTTTTGAACCAGGTTAATTAAACTGATTTACATTCACACCTTACATTAAACCAGTGCAACTTTCTCATGTAGACAAGCTTTGTAGATATCATTACAAACAACTGTTTTCAGATTTTGGAATGTTTTTTCCCTTTCCTTGAATAGCATAATTTAAAACTAAAAGGAAGTTTCTGACAAAAGGAACAAGTGAGACATCTTCATTAGTAAAGTACCCAGTGCAGGCTTCCTGGAAAATGAGGCTGATAGGCTAACTACACATTAGAAAGTTAAGACAATGAGCCCTATTCATCACTACCCTATGGCCCCTTTATATCATTGTTGCTTTGTATTATGCTTCCTCAAAGGGGTTGTAGGGTAATGTAAGTTCCTGTTCCTCCAGCCCCAAAGAATACCACAGGAGTATAAAACCAGTTTGGAAGTTAAAGAGCCAGCTCTGCCACTTCTGTGCCAACTCTGCTGAAGCAGCCAGTGTTCTGGGGTGGGCCAGGAGTGGAAGTATTTTGAGGGCATTCCAGAGGAGGGAATGGGAATATTGTTGGGAGTGAGAGGGTAGGACAGTGTCCAAGCAATTTTGTATGTCTGCATAGGGAACTGTCCAAAGAGAGACAACCTTAACTGCACCAGGGAATGTAGAAGTTGTCTCATCTTTAGCTGTATGCTAGTCCAATGTGGCACATGATAATTAAATCAAACAGATTTAATTTTTTGCTCTTATGAAAAGAGAAACCAGCAACATTTGCTTTTTAATTTTTTTTTTCAGAAAAATAGCCTTTTTTCCCCCTGTATCTTTTTACATCTGAATTATACTATTATTATTACTATTATTATTAATTTTTATCATTATTCCTTAGAAAGCCAAAATAGTTCCTGCCAGCAAAAGATATTTTTATGCCTGGCAGCATGGCTTTGTAGAAAGAACGGCTGGGAGAATAGGCAGGCAGTAGTAGCAATGAAAGTCAGGAGCTGAATTTTTCAGTATCACAGGTTCTCATCTGGATTGTGATCAATAACACTGTCACACAGCAGAAACGTTAGAAGGGGAGAGCGGATGCTTAGGTGTCAGAATAATCAGAAGGAAATTCTGAACGACCTCTGTGTCAGATACTGGGGGAAATTATAAAGTTCTTTCATTTATTTCCCAGGCCTTTCAGAACAGACACAGTAAAAAAAATCATTGTGTCAGTTCTTTCCCCCACATCTTTAGAATGAAAGAAGGAATGTGATAGAGACATCATGGGCATGGAAACCAGGCAGGAATAAGAAAACAAATCCCACAAAATAGGAAAAGATAACATGCAGGAATTTAGGAAGACAGAGTTCTGGATTAGAACAGTACAGTTACTATGAACAAAGCTTTCTCACTATATGTAAATTTTCTGTATCATATGCTCAGTGCATAGTATCTATTCGGAGGATAGGCCAAGATTTTCAAAAGCGACTGGTGATATTGGGTGCCTGAATTGACTCTCTAAAGGGATTTGATTTCTCTCTTTGAAAATCAGACTTTTTTAAGGCATCTCAAGTTGGCTGCCCAAAATTTCAATCATCCAGAATTGTTAGTCATTATTAAAAATCTTGGGGGTTCAGTATCAAAGAAAGGAATAGAAATAGGAGGAGTGGCAACTTATCCATTTGCATGACACAGCATACGCAAGCAGTAGTGGTAATACCACCATGCCTAGTATGTGCACATTTATATGCAGACCATTTTTAACATTAAAATAAATTAATATGTGCCCTCAGATAAAACACGTAAGTTTATCTTTACAGCAGAATTTGAGTCTCTTTGTTTTTCTCAGCAGCTCCATTTCATTTCAACTCTTCCCTTTATGCGAGAGGGAAGGCAAGCTGACAAATGTTGTTGCTAGCAAAGGACTGATGTAGTTTTCGAAACTGCTCTTCTCTAAAAGTTTCTTTCTTTCTTTAAAATCTTAACATTCTGGGAATGAGGGAGACAAGTGAAGAGCTTTACTAACTAAACTGTGACATGTCATCCTTTATTAATATAAGCCACAGACACTGAACACATGAAATGATAGTGCCTGCCTAACCTAGCAGGGAAAATAGTCTGAAAGGTATAAACTAGGAAGGGTTGTTTTCTCGGTACAGCATCTTATTGTTTCTTACATCATCTGGCAATAGTATACTTTCTTTCACCTTTTTGTTGTTAATGTTATAGCAAGAAATATTAGTGTTGGGGTACATTTGTTGTCTTGTAGCTACACTGGGGGCTTCAAGGTAATTGCTTTTGATTAGAGCGTCTGCTAGCACAGTCAGATTATGCTCTCTTTGTGCAAAAACCTATGAACTGAAGATCATATTTATGCTCTGAGATTGCTTGTTGGGCTAGTTAGCAATTCACTGTGGAAATTGACCACATTTTACATTTGTTCCTGGAGGACAGCAGAATGTTTGCAAACATTCCCATTGGACAGCTAAGATACTTTAGCTTTAAAGCACAGTGACTTTGGTCAGTAACTGGGAGATCTAGAGTTGAGCACGTCTGTAAATGAATGTCAATGGGCTGGAGCCCATTAAGACATAAATTGCAGATGCCTGCACTAGTGAGGCCTGCTGCACTCAAGGAGTTTCATTCCTGGAGGGGAAGGTAAGTGGCATTTTGATCAACACCTGGTTATGCCAGGTGAAAATCATTTGCCATTCTGATAAGGGGCCTAGACAAACCCCTGAGATTAGGGCTGTATGGGTATGTACTGAATTAATGCATCCTAGGGCTGCCCTGGCTATCGTCTCCTCAACAACTCTTATCAATTTGGGGTTGTTGAATTTTTCCCTCACTTCCCACAGAAGAAGTAAGATCATGGCCACCTTCTGCTTGTACAACCTGTACCCTCACTCCCAATGTGGACTTTCTATTGGTGGGGATCTTGCATGTAGCATAATATAAGCTGCTGGTTACACGGGATCATGATGAATAGATAATAGATAAGTGAGTAAGCATACCCTGTAAAGATGGGACAAATTTATCCTAATGTAGTTACCAGAAAATAAAATTGGTTTGGGTGAAAGATGAGGATTTCACCAGATTCCCTCAGATTCTACCTCCTCCCATTTTTTTCTTTTCTTATTCTTTTTGCACATGGACTTTAAAAATTCTCTTCCCTTTTCCTCTTTGGCACAGTCCTTTTCATTGTGTGGCTCTCAGTGAAAAGTGATCTGTCTGTAAAATCACATTAATATGGCACAAAATAGCAATTGCATATTTCCACTGATTTATCTGGCAACCTGTCTAATAATCATTTCCTACAGCTGTGCTCATTTCTCAAACTAACCTGATATTACTTAAGCTGGCATTTAATTTAGATAAGATACTCTCTCCTTCTGCCAGTTGTTTTAATAGAGTCATTGTAATGCTGGTGGCGGGGTAAGGTGGGTAGGGGGGAATCATACCACCTTGTTGAAGCAGTTGGTCATAGGGCTGGTAGGAAGTTTTCTGATGAAACAGAGTTTCATTGGGAAACACCAGCTTATCAAATCCGAAATGTCTTGCAAAAGTGAGCTGGATTTGATAGACATCTATCAAGCCTCAGGAAGGGCACCAACAAAACCATTCTCGCAGGCCCAATCACTTGGAAGGCTGATGGGGAGCTTGGGTTTCCAGAGATTGCAGCTCCATTGCACCTCTCCCCCCGCTCCCCAAGTGGACTATCCCAAGCTTCCAGGGTCTGTAGCTGGAGAGCAGCCTTGCCACATGGATTGCCTTAGAGCCAGGGACCTTGGATTTCCAGGGCCTATGGCCCTGTGAAAATCCTTCCATACCGAGGCTCCCTGCCATACCTAGTCTCTCAGTTCTGCATAATGGAGCAGGCTTAGAGCCACAGTTGTGGAAGCTAAGAGAAACTGACATTCTTATCAATCATTAGCAGTGGTGAAACTGGCAAGACTATCAGTTGCACTCAGCAGCTGCTGGTCTATTTCATTTTGGAAACACCAAAACCATTTCTTTTCTTTTCTTTTTTTTCTGGTTCACAAGAAATTTTTAAAAGATTTGGTGTGGTCTAAATCCTGAGTTTCAGCCAGCTCTAGTTGGGCACAACAGCTGCCTTTCATTCAGGCTAAACAAGGGAACAGTTTTGTTTAATGATAGTTGAAACAATGCAAAACCAGTGCCCCAGGACTAGACCGCATGCAAGTACCATTTCTGACATAATGTGAATGATTTCATTTTGTATTAACAAATGGGTGTATTTTGTGTTGTATGTTCCACTTTAAATTTTCTTTCCTCCATGTCATTGTATTTGTTATGAGAATCAGGAGCAACAGGAAGTTACCCTTGTCATTGTCACTGCTTTCACTCTCAACTTTTCCTATTTCAGCAATCCTCCAGACTGCAGTGAGTCCCAGGACATGTGCCACAATTTCAATATACATGTGATTCTCTTGCACCAAAGCAAAATATACATCTGTAATTTGCAACTGAACTGAAAGACCATTACCTTTTGACTGAGTATCTTTGAATAAAGCCCATACCTCTTGACAACTCTTGTGATTTTTTTTACTGTATTCATGCTGTTAGAATCCTGCAGCCTTTGCCACAGCTTTTTTCCAGTTGCTAAAGACATTACCAATGAACCCAGATTTTTCTACAGCAATGGATATTGAAAAAAATCTACACAGAAAGCAGTAACCTGCATTCATTATTTCTCTATATTCAGCCCAGGGATATAAACTGAACCATTCTCTTTTGAAACTTCTCCAGTAATTTTTGTATTTCGTTTGCGTTTAAGACCTTAGCTGTGTCTGTTTCTGGCCATCAGATACAATTTGTGCAATAACACTTGGTCCTGGTAGAGTCTTACTCTCTGGGTTTACCTTATTACCAGGTGGATTCTCCTCCAGTTTCCATTCACTGTACCATGTCACCCAGTCATTTCCTTCCACCTTTTCTTTGTCTGATTCTGAATGTTACACTTCCAATTCTTCTGTGATACAATCTTCATCATGATCTAAGCTACAGAGTTCAGAGGTAATATTGAGAGAGTACAGTTCTATTAATTTGTCCAGAATTATGCCTATTACTGAAATTGAAGGTAAATCTTGTCAAATTTTGGAGTACTTGCTTTTCTTTTATGTATTTTTCTTTGCTGAAAAGTTCTGAAATTGTCAATGATCGTTTGCTTGACATTTTAAAAGGATTTTTTTTACTTGTGTTCAGAAACTGGGGGGCCTCACAGACAGGGGCCCAGGTCAGACCTCTCTCGTGGGCTACTGTTTTGGCCTAGTCTACGCCAGACCTCTTGGGCCACTTTCCCCTTCTTGGGTGAGTCCATGCAACAGGAAAGGTATGGGGGGATGCAGTACCACTCCCAAGACCAAGCCTGCAGGGAGAGATTTCCTGGAAAAGGAAAGGATCCATGCACAGCATCCCCCTGCATGTGGATTCGACAGGCCCTATCTCTGGCCAGGCTGCTACGGGGTCTGGCCTAGCTGGGAACAGCCTCCTTCCCAGCTATGTTCACTGGCACCCGCTTGCTGGGGTGGGGAGAAGAGACTGTGACTGTTCATTGCAGCCACATAGCTTTGGGGATATTCCCCAAGCAAGCAGGGGCACAGGATGGTTTGAATCTCACATCTGCTGGTGTGTTTCCTGTAGACTGCACACATTTCAGCAGCAATATCCCTGCTCTCTGAGATAAGGAGCTACCTATTTTTATTCCACTAATCACTTCCACAGTCTCATCTCACACACTATAGTAAGGGAACATACCACCTCTGCTGATATTCTGTTTCTCTTCTCAGATTGGGTAGCAAAAACAATTCTGGGGGGAATGCTGCTACCCCTTGGCCTCAGTCAATGGGACCTGGCATTGAGAGGCCTCATTCAAGAGTGGCTTCATACATTAGGCTTTGATGAAACCCAACAGCATTGTTAAGGCACAAATTCAAATACTTACAGAGCAAGGAACTCACAGGCTGCCTTGATTTTTTTTTTTTACTATTATTTCATTTTTCTTCTTTTAAAATAAACAAAAATATTAAGGATTTTGCATTCAAAATGTCATCTGGCATTAATTTATCAATAACATTGTTTTTTGTGTCATTTCATTCTCAGTGTTAGGACTGACAGCTCATCATAATTTTGACACCTTCTGCTTCTGGCTTAAAATGTGGTCTCTATGCTGTCATATAGGGCAATATACAATACAAAGCAGAAGTCCTTATCCATCTTATACATACAATCTTGGTTTGATTTTAAGTGTACTCATGAGATGAAATTCAATCCTGAGAGTAGAACCAATCTAGGCACCACATAAGTCCCATGTGAATTTCACATGTGGTGCTTATCCAAAGCCGTCTCTGCGGAGTCGATAGGGGAGCCGCAGCGGTCAACTTGCTGCTGTGAGGATGGCCATTCACTACTTCTGGCAAGGTGTGTATAGAACAAGTTACATAAGTTAATTCAGCATTCAGCAGCAATAAGACCTGGGCGGACATCTAGCCAGATATTAGCAGGGAAAGAATATGAACATATCACAGTGACTGCTCCCAGCTTCACATACACAACTTCATCTGGGCATATCCTTCTTGATTTATGGACCCTTGACACCGTAGTGCATTGGAAGGCAATATGGAGGATGCTGTGAAGAGGCCGCTTTTATATACTGTACAGGAATTGTGTAGTACAATTTGCCTTTCACACACTCTATACAGAGCTTCCTTCCTTCAATTTACATTACTGGAGGGAAGCAAGTGGCCTTTTTAAGTATTGACAACTAAATGGTTGAATAAAATTAAAGTCTATTTCACTATGGGTGGTTTTTTTTGTTTTGTTTTAATTATTATTGACTAAATATAGATTTCTTGGTTTGGAAGGTCAGGGCTTTGTACTCAAAACATGGCTGATTGTAATCAGACTTGAATGAAATAGAGGGTTTGGGTTTATAGTTATTTGTAGTTTGTTACTTAGTGGTAGAGGCGATTAAGATATATTATCCCTTATCAGCATTCTAGAAATTGGAAAAATAGTATACAAATATCAAGAAGGATTAGTGGAAAGGGAGTGATCCAAAATATACAACTAGAAAAGAGCTTCAAATAAATGTAGCTCAGAAAATAAAACTACCAACAGGAGACATACTAATTTATTTCTGATTGTTTTATAAAATGTTACTTTTTATTTTATTAAGATAAAATGACATATACACACAACATAGTGACCTCTGTGTACTTGTGTACTGCCAAATATTTCCCCCTATGCATTAACTAGGGTTTTCTTTCCCTTAAGATGAACAGAAAAAAAAAAAAAGAATGAGCAATTCACTTATAAAATATTAGTGACCAGAAATCATACAGTGATAAAAGGAGAATTCAGAAAAAAGATATATAAGCTATTCAAAGAAAGTATATAGAATTAAATGTCCATTTTAACAAACTTTCATATTGTTGACATTCCTTCTTTATAATAACTTAGGGTGCAGATTTTATACTATATGTGATTCCTGAAGAACAATACTTTATTAGCATTGAATTGCATTCATTGTATTATCCACTATGTAAGCGTCTGGACCCCATAGAAGTCTTTCAAGGTCTGGCAACGTAGTTTTTCTCATTTTGGAGATGAATGAATATATGAACATTGAAGTATTACATCCTGACTCAATACATTGAACAAATATTCTATAAAGCAAAACAATTAAGTGGATGTTTAACTTAAACACGTGAGTAATTCCACTGAAGTCCGTGGGTCTATTCAGATGCTTAAATTCATTGCATATTCTTAATCACTTAATTGGCTCTGGGCCTAAGGATGCTAATCTAATCATTGAACTGCTGTAATAACTTAATGCTGTTCTATGGATCAGTAAGCATCTCAAAATATTCACAATTTTGCTTTCTACTTAAAAAACAACAACAACAAAAAAAGCACATTTCATACTTAAATAAGGTATGTGTCTTTGTTCCAAGCTCCTTGTTACAGTCCATAGAACAGTGTCCATTTAATGTCCTTTTGATGCCCAAATAAATTAAAGAACTATTTTACTACATATATTCAGGGATTTTTATCTGTAATAATAGAAACAGCATCTATATAACAAGTGTTTGCTACTGAAAAGGCCAATTTACCAGTATGGCTATTAAATCATGCATCTTTAAAATCTTAGCTGTCTTGCAGAGAACGTTCCACCCTACAGGGTGACTACCATTGAATTACACTAGAATCACAAGGGGAACTTAGGCATCTTACTGCTTCTTTAAGTACTTAAGCCCAACATTTAGGTGCCACTGACACTGACAAAATCACCACACAGCTGCTGCCTAAACATGTAGGCACCTAAGTTTCCAATGGTGAAGTCTCCCAGGTGCCTAAATCTCTGGGAGCATGTACAAAGATGCTTAAATCCTGACACCACCAAACAGCTTGATGCCTTCACTCATGCCAAAGCCCTGGTGGGATTCTTGTCAGTGGGGCCAGAACCAATAGGTGTCTTCAGAGCACACCTAACCTGTGCAAAAGGCAATCGAGGAAGTGGTGGTGGGCTTCTTATATCCAATAGACCAGTGGTTAAAGCACTCACCCAGAATGTGGGAGACCTAGCTTCAAATCCCCACTCTGCCTAAACTGGGTCAGTCATGTGAATCTAGGACCCCCATCTCTCAGAAGAGTGCCCTAAGTATTGGGTTATAGGGTATGCTGAGATGGATCTCTCTGTCTCATCAACTGAAGCTGTTACTCTTTGAAATATATACATAATCATTAGGTCAGAAAGTGAGAATGAATCGATAGCCCTGGAGTTCAGGCATTCTTGTGGGAAACAAGATATTATGGATCTGCTAAACTGGGGATTACAATTGCCATTTATCCCTTTCCCACTGTACTTCCATTTTGCCTAACCAGGTAAGAGGAAGTGTCCTGAGAAGAGTTAATGAGTGGCCCTTTTTGCAAGCAGAAGCAGCAAGGTGAGCCAAGAGCAGCTGAATGCAGAGAAGGACCCCCCAGGAACTGCACACAGAGCTGTGTGTGGAACAGGCTGTGAGTGCCAGCTATTACAGCTGTATCCCGCTGGTTTCAAATCCCTGCTTTGTATTAGACAGAATGGAGATTTGAGTCCAAGTCTCCCACATCACAGGTGAGTGCTGCAACTATTGGGTATAAGGATATCAGTGCCTCCTTTTCCTTGTTTCTTTGTGAGAAAGAACTGACCTGGTTGAGGTGCCCAATTCCATGAGAAATTCATGACTGAATCCTGAGTAGAAGGAGACACTGCCCTCTGGCCTGGAGCTAGGCATCCAGCTCCCTCTGAGGGGCATGACTTAGGCCTCATGCCTCTCCCCAGCATTTCCTACTGGTAGTTAAGGCAGCTCTTCGCTCTGCCTGCTGACTTCTGTAAATCCCTCTTTTAGACAGCTAATGCTTCCCATAGAATGTATGAGGAGCAGAGGTGGCTAACTGAGGGATGTGAATTTCAGTAGGTGGGAGGGTGCCTAAACATTAGGCAATGCAATACTTTAGACCCCCCTTTTGAATCTCACCCTGAGTACCTGTGTTAGATTCTCACAGGCACAAGGACTATGTAAGCCCATTGTAGCAGGGTGGCCTGTGCCTTTAAGGGCCAGGAGTCCTGGGGCCAGCCAGCCCCTTTCTCTTTCTCAGACTCAGCTGAAAAGAAGTCAGGTGTTTATATAAACAGATTAAAGGCTTCTGTTGAAAGGGGTGACTGGCTCATCACTCCTGCCCGCCCTCCTGTGACTAGCCCTGCTGCAATGGGAGGGGAACAAAGTGAAAAGCCTTTGGGTCCTGACAGCTGGCATCAATTGTAAATTTCTTGTTTTCTGAAATTTGTTTGAATTAATAAAATGGTATACTAAAAAGAGGAGGTGGGGAATGGGGCAGTTAGTCCCTTCTGGGAAGGTCAGAAGAATGTCGGCAAATGATTTGCCCTGGAAGTGAAGGGAAAAGAAGGAAGCAGATATGTTGAAACCAGAATGTGTCAGTGGTGCTGTGATGCTCACACATATGTAAAAAAACCAAAAAAATCCCTGCAATTTGTGTTATTACTCTGAAACAGGTGTGCAGACAGTAACCTGAAGTATTTCCAGTATATCATTTGACATGTGCTTCATACTGTATTTGTTGATGGGATTTTGTTTGACCTATACTGTGAACCTTGAAGTTCTGAGGGTTTTAAATTATATCTAAATCTAGTCACATATGGATAGGATAGCTGTTTGATCTTTACTTTGCCAAACACTCGTGGCCATCTGCTACACTCTTCACAGGCATTACTCAGGGAAAATGCCATTGGGTCTCAGATTGCAACACTTCCAAAGAAGTCAATGGGAATTTTGACTGACAAAGGACCACAGCACTTGACCCTGAGTGTTTTAACTTATTCAATAAATGGACAGTCTACTGATGATGTATAAAGTGGAAAAAATATTTTTAAGTTAACTGTGAAATGCTGTTTAATTCAGGCTATACATTATATTGCCCCTTTACTAAAAGTAAGTTGTGAAGAATACAATTGCTGTAATTTAAGAAAACAGGTGCTATACAAAACCTGGGGAAGATTATCAAATGGTGTAAATTGGCATAGAGCTATTGAAGTCAAATTGTCTAAGAACCTACTCTAGGGCTCAATAGTAAGCCAGCCTACATGCCAGTATAGGGGAGCAAGGTGGCTGACTTTCCTGCATTGACCACATACATAATAGCTCACAATGCTGGAGTAAGAATAGTCACTGATGAGCAGCTATTTCCCTCTTCCCAGTCACAGTAGACTTTGGCTGTACCTCCAACAAAATGCTGGCCAGTACAGCTGAAGCAGGTACATTGGGGAATTAGTCTGCATCAGGAAATGTGCTTGTGCCACCATCCTGCTACTCTGTTCTTGGGCAATATTATTACACACTGCCACTTCCTCAGAGCACTGCCCTTAACATTTTCTAAAATATTTTCAGAGTCTTCACACTTTAGGTCATTCTCTGACTTTCATTCAAGATTGCCAACTGTCAGTCACATAAATAGCACTGTATTTGCACTGTCAGTAAATAAATTAAAATATTTCCTGCCAGCACGGATACTGTGGAAGTACTATCAAAAACCTATAATTTACATAATCTAAGATTAAGAAAGTACAGCAGGAGAAACAATGAGAATCTCTCAAAATCTTACAAACTGCTGCTTCTGGAAAATAGAATTTGGTAGAATGTTTGATTTCTGTTCATTTGATGCTGAAGTTTTGCTTTTCAGTAAAAATTAATGTCTCTAGGGGTCAGGATGCTCATTTATCACAGGTTAACATGTTGATTATGCAAGTTGCAATTTGCTGTAAAGAGAATTTGCATCAAATTCTGCCATCCAAACACATTAATTTGAATTGAATTAATTAATTCCATGGGTGTAACAGAGATAGCATTTGTCCCTTCAGTAATCATTTGGTGCATTTTCTTGTTCATGTATTAACTAATCTCTGTCTCTCTACTTTGAAACAAACTGACTTGTACATAGTATGAAACATTCTAAAAAGCAAGAAAGCCTGTGCATAACTTCTATTAACATTTATATTTTGCAAAGACAGCAACATATCAACTAATTATACACAAATGACTTAGGAATTTTATATCAGTTGAGAATATGGGATTACCTTTCTTCAGGCAACTTTAATTGTTTCCTCATTCCCAGATTTGATTTACATATTCACCTAAAGTTTATCCAAGAGCCAGTGAATGTATAAGTCTGCATTTTTTCTTATGAATCAGGTGCCCTACATGCAACCTACTGCTGTTTAAAAGATCCATAACTCCTTGGAATATTATCTTATAAATTGAGCCCTAAAATAGCATGAATTCTCTGGAGTCATAATTACCTGGCAGAGTGTTGGGCCAAAGATTCATAAAAAAGAAAGTGAGACGAAGAAAAAGAATGCCCTGCAGATTTTCAGGGTCTGAACTACTAAAATCAAACACCATATTGTTTTTTTTTCTCTCTAAAGTTTCTCTCTACACTGTAAGCTCTCACAAAGTTGTAAGATTGTTTTAGTACACTCCATTTACATGTTTTTGAACCACAATGTACCTTGTTTTATCACAATATTTGTAAGAATTACTGTCAAAAATTGGAGACATTATGTGACTGCTAAATAAAATGATGTAAAGTTAAAGTATTTAAAGGCTTGGTCTCAGTCTACAATATCAATGTCTGGTGGGTCAGTATATATCAAAGAGGAGAGAGGAATAAACAAGGTCAACTTTTTCCTACCCGTATAAAGTATAATATTTAAAAATATTTTAATGTTAACTAAAAGGAGATTGAAGCAAAATAATTACAGCTTTTCAAATATTTTTAGTTATGACTTTGTTAAAACAAGGATTTGAGGAAAAGGTCTTCCAAAAGCTAGATAAACACAGGCTTGAGGACTGGCTATAAATCTCAACTATCCAGTGATGAACCCAGAAAGCAAAGCGAAAAGGCAACATACACCAATTCTTTAATAAGGGGAAGGGGGTGGACTGGAAGGGGACCGGAGCGGGATGGGACGACAGAATTAACAAGGAACAGTGTTAAGTGCCCAGATCCTAAAAGTATTCTCTGTTGATAAAATGTTAATAGTAATACTTTGCATTTTCACCTGGTCTACTTATATTTTTTGTCCTGAGCAATCCTCACTATACCCAGTCTCCCTTCTGTTACATCCCATGTCATTTTTGACTTAAGCTCTGGTACTGAAGATTCTTGAATATGGGTTAGACTGCAATGCTTATGAAGTCAATGGTGCTCTGTGGGGGCACAGCAGTCTGCCCATCTTCTACAAATTGCAGGGTTGAGGTTGTATTTATTGCAGCACTTGTAGTAATTAATGTGATTTTTTAAACTTGGTCTCCTTTGCATTTTTGCATTTGTGTTACTATATATTGGTATAGCTTTTCCTTTGTCTTATTCACTGTCCCTTTTCCTTGATCTCTCTAATTACTCTTTTTTGTACAACAAAGATTTTGACTTTCATTAATACTGTTTTACTCCTTTCACTTCTCCACTACTTCTTTCAGTTCTTTCCCTCCTACACTCTTGTTCTTTCAGTCTCTTGCATTCTCCTCTGCTTCCCAATCTCCATAAATCCCTCCATCACTTTTATCCCTTCTTCCCCATTCTCAGAGTCCCATTACTTTCTCGCCACCTCTGTTCTCTCATACATTGCCTGACAAAATCATCCCCTCCAGCCCTTTACCATGAGCCTTTCTTGTTGTCCCCATGTTCTACAGACTTCTATCATTTATACAGCTTTTTTTTATTTGAGATACTTTTCACATGATCCCCTTCTTAGAATTTATAAGTTTCAGGTGTAATCTGAAACTGTTTCAAAACCAATTCCTTAAATTTACAACAATTGGAAGCACCACCCATTGGCATCTTATTGAATATGTCCAGAGTTCTCCCAGTCAACTTTGCATCGAAAGTGGTCATCTTTTGATCATCAGGAATTGCATGGAGCATACACAGCCTCTCAAAGGTGATGACGTACTCAGCAATGTCCCCAGATTCGCTACATGGTGGACATAACCGCTCCCACTTGTGGCTTTTTGGAGAAGTGGAGCCCCCTGGTGGGGGGTTCTGTCTCTTCCATTCCATGCTTCCATTTCCCTGTCAGCCTTGAGCTGTCTCAGTTCCATGGCTAGCTTCTGGGCTTCCAGGGCCGCTTTTTCCCTCGCATTTTCTGCTTCTTGCCGGGCATTTTCTGCTTCCCATAATTCCATATGTCTTTTATGTTCTTTCTCATTTCCATTGCCTGCAATTTGCAGAGCTCCAACATTTTGGTAGCTTCACTTTCACTCATTTTGCTGTTTTTCCTGTCCCTACTTCTCTTTCCTGAAATAAGCAAACAGAAAATAACAAATCAGTAACCACTTTGTCTGTTCTCTAGCCACCACACTTAAAGCTCACTTAAAATAACCACTGGTGTTTCAGGGCAATAAGCTGTGCACATTATCCTGTTCAACTACGCCACTGTGATGGGTTGGACCCGCCTTCTGGGATGCCACCTGATGTACTGGGATTTCACTGAGCTTCTCCTGCTCCACCGACCTGGTTTCCCTCTCCCTGTTTTTCTGAATGAGGCTCTCCGGCCTCTTGCAGCACACACACACAGGTAGGGCCACACCCAGCTGCAGCCACAGATTGAAGTCAGCTCTGTGTGAGAGGACTCCCCCAGCACTCACGTGCACACCCATTTTGGGAGATGAACCCAAAATAATACTGTTGTGCACTTTATAAAAAAATCTGCACAGTGCAAGCTCATAAAAATCTGTCCTCTTCCTCAATGTGAAGAGAGATGTGCATGACTTCTTGCTCCCCCAGCTAGAAATTACATAAACTGGGTTTAATAATAAACAAAATAAGTTTATTAACTACAAAAAGTAGATTTTAAGTTGTTCAAGTGATAGCGAACAGAACAAAGCAGATTACTGAGCAAATGAAACAAAACACGAAAACTAAGCTTGACACACGAGATAGGTAGGATACAAATTAGCAAATTCTCACCCTGAGTGATAAAGAAGCTGGTAGAGTCTTAAGGCACAAGTTGCCTTGGCTTTCCCAGGTTTTCATATACAGGCTAAAGATCTTAGCCTGGGACCATCACTTATCATGGTTCAGTCTTTGTTCCTCAGGTATTTTCAGGTGTGTTGTTGTAAGGAGAGTGAGGACCCCACATGTTGTCATTGTCCCTCTTTTATATTTTCCCCCCACTTGCTGGAAAGCTTTTTTGCTGTGACCTGGGTCAAACAGTTCCCATTGTATAGAACTATCTCTGAGAGGTTTGTATTGCACACAGTTCCTGAGGTAATCCTTATACTTGGGTGCATTTTTTCAATAAGCTTCTAACATTGTTTGGCCTCATCCTATGTAGCACATTTGAAGTACAGAGACATGGTCAATATTCCCAGCTTCAGATACAAAAACGATACATGCATACAGAATGGATGAACACATTCAGTAAAGCATAACCTTTCCAATGATACCATACATGAGCCATCTTTCATAAAGTACATCTCAGTTATGTCATATCCATATCATAACCATATTTCCATAAATAATATGGAGTGTAATGTCACAGTACCAACTTCTGTTGGTGAGAAAAACAAACTTTAGGGCTTACAGGAGCTGTTCTTCAGATATGAAGAGCTCTGTGTAAGTTTGAAAGCTTGTCCCTCTCACCAACAGAAGTTGGTACAATAAAAGATATTACCTCACATGTCTTGTCTCCCTAATATTGTGAAATTATTCTGATCTGGCAATCACTGATACTGATTGAGGGGTGGGTGTGAAATTCCTTTAAACAATGTGATTGAAATTTGTAGCACTCACTTATTTGGGAACCACTTTTACAATAGACTAGAATAGAAAAACCAAAGGATTTTAGTCTAACATATATTAGGTGGGATTTTCAAAAGCACTCACCACTCACTTACTCGTTTGTATTAATTCAATGGCTTACCCCTTCTCCCATTGAAATCATTTAAAAATCCCACCCATTATATTGCATACACGGACATTCCAATCTAGAAGATTGGCACAATCATTTAATACACTACACCTGTATTCAGATACTTCAGACTCCGACAACTTGAAGAAACCTCATCCCATTCTGTTTTATGAGGTGGTGTAGTTGTCAAGTGCCATAACTTTAAAGCACTGACAATTTTTTCAGAAAAATCTTCTCAGAAATGAAGGAGATTAAGATACCTCACTTTTGGTTTGTTTTATGTAATTTTCAAAAGATATATTTACATATTTAAGATGCCAGAAAAAAAATCTCAATTCTTCAGTTTACAAATGGAAAAAAGTAGAGAAAAAGTCGTTTTTGCTTTATCAAGCATTTAATTTAATTGTTGCTTTATAATTCTTGAATGGTTGCCTTGGAATAAGTTAATTTCCCTAGCTGCAATTTTATTTTAAAATATAATTATTAACTCAAAAGTTCTGCAGTGAGTGCCGTTGTACTGGCAGATTAGGTACTATTTTTTTCTCTCTGTTTCTTGGTAGTGTTATAGTACAATGTTGATAGCACAGGATAAGAAAAGCAATATGTAGATTTTTAGTCTTGATGTTGTGATTCAACATGCAAGTACAGTTATCTTGTTCCCAAAGGCTGGATCCACACTAGATTGTGCTTTAACCTTGGTCCTACCTACTCTGCCTGGCCATACAAGAGCTGCAAATGCTGCTTTTCAACCTCTATTCTTAACACACTATTCATGGAGATTGGCTTTTATTGTGTTTTATTCATCCTTTTAAACTGGTATGCGAAGGTGATAAGTATCACTCCGGTGGTATTATTTAGCTTTTAAAGAAATAATTTTGCTTAAAGTGTTACAGTGTTTATGTTCTTTGGGCAGCAAAATAAAGAATTTAAGATGAAAATGGATTGGCTGATGGAAAGAAGTGCAGGGGAAATATAAATGATAAAACATGTCCTTTCAACTTTAGGGAAGCAGCATCCTTTGATGTCCAGAATCATCTGAAATACTCTTCTTATCCCATGGCGCCACACTACTGTTATCTTTCGGCACCAGTAGTGATAATGTTTCTGGCAGCCTAACACCTTTTAATCTTGTTAAAGCCTACTACTTTGCAATTTAGCACTAAGTTTATTAATAGTGCCTCCTCGAGTCTTGAGAAAAAGGTGGTCTCTGGGGTTTAGACCATGTTATTGTTTGTTGTTTCTAACTAAGATTTCTCTAGTTAGACCCTGAATTTACTGGAATTTTTGGGGTTTTGTTTTTAAAAAAAACTTTTAATAGAAAGGACATAGAAATATACCACTATTGACCAGTTACTTACACTACTCAGAGCTCTGAGGTTTTCAAACAGAACACACAGCATATTATAAACATGCTGACACCAGATAACAGGGCATATACCAACCTCTGGCACTGAAACAATAGTGTAACCTTGAAAAAATGGTCCACAGCATGAAGGGTATTAGCTATACATATAGTAATGGTAATTCCTGCAATGTTATTGGTCAGTTACACTAACAGTGTTCTGTCTATTAGAAATGAAGTGTCATGCACCATTCAGAAAACAGAACTTCTCTTTTGGGTTGGGTATGACATTTATTATGTGTTTGTACACTTCCTAGTACAAATGGGCTCTGATCCTGCTTGGAGTCTATGATTGGTAAAAATAAAATATGTAATAATATTTTAGGAGGTTTCCTATTTGTGACATTATACAAAAGTAAATGAAAATCAAATAAAGTGGTGTGCTTTTCAAAGATATCTTCCAATGATTGAATAATGACACTTCGGGGGTAAGGAAAGCTATATTAACCATTTGGGACACATTATTTTAAAGAGGGGGGAGGGTGTCAAGAAAATGTGTTAGTGTCTCTGCATCTTTCTCAACCTAAATGCCAATCTTATTCACAATGGTTGAAGGGCTGGGTTAAGGTGCCAGAGATTAGAAGCAGTTTTGTCATGCCAGGCATTCAACATTCAGCAGTTAGATCCCCCAAAATAATGGTTTTGGCTTAAAAATCAACGTGATTTCTTAAAAAAAGAGAGAGAGAAAAGTGTTCTTTTGCAGTATTCTGGCTTTTCACCCTTTAGGATTCACTTTCTCAAGCTTTTCTCCACAACAATTAACATTAGAAACTTACTTTTTTAAAAATATGTAAATTGAGATTCTCTCATACTCACAGGATTCCAGCATTTCGAACTTCTAGAAAATATATCAAGTATTATGAGATTTGTGTTAAAATTATGAATTGACAGCACTATATGACTGAAAGTGTTTCTATATTTCTGAGTGGAAGCAGAAGAGGAAGAGGTGACTGCCATGTTTATACAGTAGACAAAAAAAAATTGAAAGTTTTCTGCTTTTAATGTTAAGGGCTTCTTCAGATGGAAATATCAGTTTCCTTAAAATGTATATGGTAATTTGTACTAAACTCTATATCACATGTGCATCTTTAGGAAATCTTGTGGATCAAAACCTGAGCTTTGGGGAAACTTAGTGTTAGAACTCATTTTGCATCCAAATTTCACAGCTGGCCCCTCTGCAATATAATGGTTTGACATCTGTGGGTCCAGGTTTTTACTCTTTGAGTCAAATGAGTTTTTTACCATTGACTTCAGTGGGGCCAAGATTTGTGACTCAGGTTCACCTTTATAATACACAATACAGAGTCAACCACACAATGTGAGTATGTACCTAGGCTCTCAGGCTATACTTGTACAGCCTGTGGTGAAGCAAGTGGTGCCAAAACTACACTATTTTAGCAATGCTAACACAAGAAAAGCTAGAACAGGTTGCAATAACCTCAGATTGCATAGCCAAAGAGAGAAAAAAATAGTGCTACAGCAATAACAAATCCCCTGCATGACTAAAAAATAACCTAAATTCCTACTAGTTCATATTCTGTGCTACTTTAAGATAGCAGTACAACACCTATGTAAATGTGGACAAGGGTTAACTTGTGAGTGTTAGTTCCACAAAGGCATACATGGTGTTCTCCATCCAAACTCAATGTAAAATATAATAGAACATACTCCATAGGTTAATGCTGATAGAAACAATATTAACTTGCTCTTCCCTGCTTCTGGAATACCACAGATGGACCAAACACATGCATTGATGGAGAGTGAACCAATGGTAAGGTATCAGCACAGAAGATCTCAGTGACAGCTCTAGGGAAACTTGAGGACCAGAGTAACAGAAATGGGATGAAATTTAATAGTATAAAGTCATTCACTTAGGGACTAATAACAATATTTTTTTGCAATAGCTGGGGGCTCATCAGTTGGAAATGACAGAGGAGAAGGACCTGGATATAATAGTTGATTTCAGGATCACTATGAGTCACCAATGTAATAGGGCTGAGAAAAAGGCAAATGCAATCTTAGAATGTATCAGGCAAGGTGTAACCAGGATCCTAGAGGAACCAAATTAAGGCAAACTGCAAAGAATGGGGTAGACAATCCCCAAAGCTGGTGATCATTCTAGTACTTAGATCCATCAAACTAGCCTCAAAACAGCTTGGGTAATATCTTATTGGTTATCCAGCAGTCCAAACACAGTTCCCTTAAAGCAACCCAACCTAAGGCCTCCACACAGACACCTAAGTCATATATGATGAGGATTACTGAAAATCTTATTCATCATATAAGAAAGTTCTCCCAATCCTAAAGGATCGGACATATTACTTCTCAGGTTAATGAATATTTCAGATCTTACGCAAATACATACTTACAGCCAATTCTTATTAACTAAACTAAAATTTATTTAAAAAGAAAAGAGAGAGAGTATTGGTTAAAAGATCAGTATACATACAGACACAAGTACAATTCTGAGATCAGATTCATAGTACAGATGGTGAGCTTTGTAGCTGCAGAGTTCTTTCAGAATTAGTCCATAGGTTATAGTCCAATGTTCATATTCAGGGTAATCCAGATGGGACTGATGATCTCAGTCTTAGGACTCAAGCTTCCCCTGCATAAAGCAGATCTGAGATTAAAAGGATCAGGGCCCAAGACACTTTTATACAATCTAGGCCTTCTCTTGACAGCTCGGAGTCCTTATGTGAACAATAGGCAATCATGGAGACTTTGAGGTAGACCTATTTCCTAAGCATCACCGGTAATTAGCTACAGGGATTAACATAAGGCAATTGCCTGTTTTCCACCATTCACAGGTGATTTGCTATAAATTTCAAAGAGAGATGAATACAGTGATATCAATATATTTGCAATTCATTTAAATGTTAAGATCTCCTTTTGATCTCTGAATTAACAGAATACAGCATAGACAGGAACCCTTTGGTTACATTGTTAACCTCTAACAATATATACGTAAACATACAAAACCACAAACATTATCTAATAATACATTCCTAGAGGTGAAATTTGGGTCATTTATCCTGCAGGATGCTTAATCATTTCTGGCCATGTGTCACACAAGGTATTTTCAGAAGGGATAGGGAAGTCTTAATGCCACCGTACAAGGCAGTGATAAGACCGCATCTGAAATATTGTGTTAAATTCTGGTCACCCATGTTCAAGAAAGATTAATTTAAATTGGAAAAGAACAGAGAAAGGCTATTAGGATGATCAGGGGAATGGAAAGCCTATTTTATGAGATGAGACTAAAAGAGCTTGGCTTGTTCAATGTAGTAAAATTTATACTGAGAGATTTCACTCTTTAAATACTTCAGAGGGAGGGGGTCAGTAAAGCTATTTAAAAGACAATGTTTGCACAAGAATAAATGTGTATAAACTGGCTTGAATAAACTTAGGCTGGAAATTAAAAGATGTTAGCTAATCAACATAGGAGTAAGCTTCTGGAACAATTGTCTAATAGGCAAAATGGGAGCAAACAACATGAGATAATATGATGGAGTTTCCTTCGATAGCAGGAGACTAGACTTGATGACCAAGGAGTTCCCTTCCAGTCCTATGTTCCTAGAAATCTGTACACTTTCCCTTTATTCTTTGGCTAAAGACTCCAGTCTGTGTTAGTCTATCTTAACTTTTACAAATTCCTTCCTTTCACCACCGCCAACTGAGTCAGAGCACCAAACACTTTCTCCATTTGTTTCCCAGCTGAACCCATTTCACACTAACTCACAGCATACCTCTTCTGTGTGGCATCCAGCTCCAAAATGAAGGCCCAAACATATTCCCAAATATACTATGCAAAGGGAACCATTCACACATGAATATGGAAGGCAAAGAGTCAGCTACCACCAGGCAAACATATTCTCTTCCGCTGGAACCCAGGGAGAGCACTTCTCGGGTCTGGGGAGAAATGCAGAGGGAAGCTGCAGTCATTGCACAGGCTAGGAAAGGAGTAGTTTGGCTAATGCCGCTGGAACTAGCATTGGCCCTTACACCAGCACTGCTGAGATTCTCCAAGAAAGATAATCTTAATGGGTATATTTAAGATATAAAAAACACCTTACAATTCAGGATGGATTCTAATTTCTTCTGTGGAGATGCCCAGGACTGGTGTATCAGAGGAGGGACATACCAAGATTAAAATGTATTGACAGAAATATTTTCTGGAAGTTAGGAACATTGGATGTCATCATAGGGCATGCATCTATTTTCCAGCAGATGTTAAAGTTCAATCACTAAATTGAGTACCTTTTGTTGGGTATAAAGAGGATGAGAAAATCTGTGCTGATATAATTGAATACCTTTCATCTGCAATTTGATAAAGAGTTGTAGAAAACATTAAAGAGGAAAGAAGGGCAAATATTTCAATGCTGATTGATGAGTCGACAACATTAAGTAAGTGACTAAGCAAGCAGTTCTAACTGATTACTTTAAGGGGCAGCTGGGAATATCTGAAAAGATGTTTCTTTTCTTTTTTTCCTGAATTGTATCAGTTTCTTAAAATTGCTTACTCCACTATAGGAATGAAATGGACTTTCTTCACTGTAAGTTGATTTATGATTTTTTAAATCCATGCTTCTGTTTAACTGTGTAATCACAGATTGGAATTTTCTGTTCACAACAGAGCTTGTAAAGTGGATAGGGTTAAACCACTGTGGTTTGATTGTCTAAGCAATATGCTGTTTCCATGCTGCTATCAACTTTAAACCACCTACTTGGACATACTGAAAACTTAGACCAACAGCCCCTCCCACCCTTTTTTTTTTCAAAATTGGTATATTTTCTGGGCATCTCTATTACAATCTCTGGCATTCACATACAAAGCTGAATAACTGCTCCCCTGATACTTCTCTGGATGTGTGAGGATTAGAACTATCCTTATGTAACTGTAATATGACAATTTAGTTACCATGCATGCTTTTTACTCTGTAATCTATCAAAACAATTGCATGAAAATAAAATAATGAACTTGAAACTCATTCTTTTCAGTCAGGGGATCTTATATTGTGTCTTCCATGATGACTGACAATTCAACACCATTTATTAAGGGAGTTGTCAATGCCATACACAGCCTGCCTTTAAAAGAAAATTGAAATCACTGAGGGCAAAATTGTTGCACTGTATTAAACATTTGTTATTCTCAAAGTCATGGAAAGCCCTAGTTCTAAGATGTTGAGAACTCGGGATTTCAGGACTAACTATTGGCTACATCATTAATATAAATTCCTTTGGGATAGACAGTACATAATCAAGACTAGATTCAGTCCAAAATGAGTACTTACTATAATAACAAGAATGTAGGAGGGATTTGGTGAGAAGGGAAAATGATCTAGTGTTCTAGTCCTTAATGGGTATCTTGTGACTTCTGGAATCCTTACAATTACGATATCTAATTTCAATTAAAGATATGCAGAGAACTTGTTATAAATGAAGTATATTAACAGAGCTGTGTAGAGAAGATTGAACAAAAAGAGTTTTCTGCAGTGTTCCAGTAGTCAAATTCATTCAAATCTGTTAAACAAAATATAAACCCACATATTTGTATGGATAAACTTTAATATAGCTGAAACCAGAGCTGGGCAAATCATTCATACCAGAGAACTTTCAAATTTTGTCTCTTTTTTTTTCCATTTTGGAAGCATTCATAAAAGAATCACTATATTATGAACCGCATTAATAATTTTATTTGTAAATTTCTGAACCATATTTTTCTCTATGTGACTAATTTACAAACCGTTAAATGTGTTTGATATTCAGACTTAAGTTAGTTGGAGAAAAAATGATGGACTCATTTTCTGCCAGAGAATACAGTTCTATCAAAATCCCAACAATTTCCAAAATTATGTTTATTTCGCTGAAATTTCATTACTGAAAAAAAAGGGGGGAAAGTTCCAACAATGTCAAAATGCCACATTTTGATTTTTTTAATAACTTCTCATTTTGATTTTTAAAAAATTCTGTATTATAGTGTATCATGTATTGTTTCTTTTGTTTTTGTGGAAAATTTTGTAATTTTTCAGGTTATGTACCTAACTGGAAAAAAATGATCAAATCTCAAAATCCAACATAAAATGGAATCTCCATCTTCTGCATAGCTTTAATTGAATGTTTAAAATTCTTCCTTATTGATTACTTAAATTTTAAAAATCTGGTATTATTATTTTGTTTCCTATACAGCTTATGCTTCTGAATGACTCCTCACCTTTGTAGTTAGTGCAGTTTTGAACTGACCTATGCAACTGACCTGTTTAGCACTACTATATCATGTTCTAGGGTTCATTTTTCAAACAAGCACTTCTGTGTTTTCTATCACACTGCCCCCTGTGCATAGGAGAGCTCCGCTTAAATATCTGAAAAGCCATTTCATTGTCCTTCTTAACATCCCTCCTTAAATCTTTTCTCTGCTGCTCAATAATGCTTAAGTAGCTGGTGTGCTGAAACCATTGCTTATCATGATGACCATTATTGCCTCATTGTTACCTTGTGCTCTCCCTCATCTGTTTGTTGTAATCATCTGTTGTCTCTTCTATGCTTGTATTGTAAACTCTTCAGGACTGGAAGGACTGACTCATAGGACTGGAAGGGACCTCAAGAGGTCATCTAGTCCAATCCCCTTCACTCCTGGCAGGACTAAGTATTATCTAGACTTTGTTATGTATTTGTACAGTACCTGGCACAATGGGTCCCTGATCTATGATTGAGGCCCCATAAACATAGGTGCTGAAACTACAGATTCTGGGAGTGACATCACACCCCCTGGCTTGAAGTGGTTTCTATCATATACAGAGTTTACAGTTTGTTCATTGGCTTTCAGCACCTCCACTATACCAATTGTTCTAGCACTCTTCCCCATAAATACAAATAAATAATAATCTCCTTTAAAGTTTAATTACAAAAGTTTAATTATTAATCACAGTTTCCTCTGCCCCAAGTCAATTTTAAGTTTAATAGCAGTATTGTAAATCTTGAGATAAACAGTCTAAGCCTATTCATTAATACAACCTTTGGACATAGATATGGGCATCACTCACCATTGCTTGAGCAAGATTCTTGATTCCTTTGCTTCAAGAGACATGCATCCAAAGCGCTTTATCATTATGTCTCCTGAGCATACTTCCACTGCTTGGACAGACCTCCTATGCCAGTGATGGGTAACCTGTGACCCACGGCAACCTGCCACCCGCACCGCTTCCCGTAGCTCCTATTGGCTGGGAATGGCAAGCCACGGGGCACTGGGAGCTACGGGCAGCCGTGCAAATGTAAACAAAATGTCTGCCAGCCCGCCAGCGGATTACCCTGATGGGCCACATGTGGCCTACGGGCCGAGGTTGCCCACCACTGACCTATGCCCTATGATCTCCCTGTTCATATTTCTACCCAGGGAATTCCATGCTCTAAAAAGGCATATTGACTTCCATGGAGCTATGACACTTTACATCAGCTGATGGGCTGCCCATGATGTTTAAACCATGTCCATCTGTGTATTGGAGTCCTATTTGGAACAAGAGGCTTATCAAACTTCTTAAAGAATGATGATATATTTATTCTTCTCTCCTTACTTATAGAAAATATAATTATTTCCAGCTTCATTTTAAATGTGCATAATTTATGACCTGATCTGCATTTCACTGCTGTCTGTTTAAACCCGTTTGGACAGGTGACACATTCCTTCCACTCAGGACATTCCATATGCTTATCAAACTGAAAATCTTATAGAAGGTTTGGCTTATATTCCTCTTCTATTTATTCTGGTTCAAAGTGAGTCAGCTATGAGACTTTGTCATGTGACAGTGGTGGAGAACCATGGAAAGAGTTGCTTTCTTTGAACCCCAAACAAGGAGTTTCATTAGAATAAGGATAAACAATATTATCTCTAACACAAATTGTTCAGCTTCTCTTTCTTTCCTTCAGTGTAGAATTTCACCTAGGACTATCCCAACCCACGTAACTTTCTACTACATTTGTAAAGAAATAAGCACAAAACATTCATAATATCCACCCTACATTCATTCTGGGAATTTTAATGCAAACCTGAAAATATTCTTTAATTAACTGAAAAATGTGTATGACTTAATCACCTACAGTGATGAAGAGCATTATAACCCTAAATATTATAATAGAATACAATATTTCCCAGAACCAAGAAGAAAAAATATGATTATGTGACCTTATAGCTAGAGAAAAATCATTCATGTCACCTCCTTATGTTATTGATATATTTTACATTCCACCAATGATATTAACCTATCATTATTTAAAACTGCTCTCTTTTTTCCCCCCTCCAATGGGGTTGATGCACTACACTCCTTCCATAGCTCCATTATGTGCTATATGTAAGTGTAATGTTATGTGCAATTTTAGAGCAATGCTATTTTTCTTAAGACTCAAGGCCATGTATCATCAGAATATATCAGTAATTCACAAGCTCTGTATCTAGTTATGGAGGAATGGCAGTAAAGTCAAATACTGCAGATCTTCCTATGTTGCTCTTCACCTTCATTTGTCTAACAGTTCCAGAATAAAAATGCGCTGTGTTATAAATCTTACAACATTTAAAAGGGCTACTCTTTTCTGCACTATTGCAATGATATTTTCCTCATAAATAATCTTAATTGATTTTATTTTTAATACTATATGATGATTTTCACAGATTTTCAATGATAAAAGAAAGAAATAAGATGGATATCTTTTTTCCTTGTTTCATCTTGATAAATGTCCAGTTTAAATTACTTTCGGCAACCAATGCTGAATAGAATAATTTCAATGAAAAATAAAGCAAAATTAAAAAGGAGTATTTTGTTCTATATTGTATAGAGAAAAGTCCCTAGAAATTGTGGAATGATTAGCATTGTACTGTACTTTTTTCAAAGATCACCTAGACTCATCTAACACTGCTGAATCTCCCCCTTCTGTACAACCAAGAAAGCAGCATTCATGAAGCCTTGGGCTATGTATTATACAGCCACTCATTCCTACTGTGTCACTGAAAATAATGGGGTCATTATAAATCACCTAGCACCGAAAATGTCATTGCATGATACTCGCCAGGTTAAACAATTCCATTTTTAATTAATTGAAACAATGAGGTGAATTTTCAGAAAAAGACAATAATGTTCTGACCTTACCACTGGTTTCCTTTTTACAGTCAATGCAAGTCATGATGACCTGACTTTGAATTATTAGCTTCATGACCCTTTATGATTGGAAGAGAAATTTGGATACTTGTGTCATCAGGAAATCTTTACTGGCACTGTCTCAAAGAAACTTTGTAAAGGATATCATAAGAGTCCATCAGATTTGTTCTTTTCGCACTACATGCCTCAAAAATACCATCAAATTGTCTTCAGGGTGTTCTTTTGAATCACTCTATACAGATATATTTTTATTTTGTGAAAAGGACAATTAGATTCCTATTTTTAATATTCATTAAATATTTTTTTAAATGTGGCTAAAATAATCTCTACCATTATGTGCATAATGAGAGGAATACACATGCATAGAATATTTAACAGTGGCTTGTGAGATATGCCTAAATTATTGGCTACCTTAACATGAAACAGGTTCTGAACAGGAGTTGTGACATTTACATAAGGAAATAACTAAGGCCATCTGGAGATGGATAATCAAGAGCCAGAAATTCAATTAGGGAGGTGAGTGTGACAAATCTTGTCCACATAATTTAAAGGATTATATTCTGAATTTTATTAAGTTAATGGTTTTCAGACTTTTTTCAAGCTGTGAACCACTTTAAGATTGAGCATATTTTAGGCAACTCTTCTTGCAATCACTTAATCTCAGTCTCACACTTTTCCTGAGATCCAGTTCAGCAAGATACATATGTATTTGCATAACTCCAAGCATGTCCCATTTACTTCAGTGGGACTATTCATCTGTATATTCAAAGCCTACTGAAGTCATTGGGATTCTTTCCATTGACTACAGTAGTTTTTGGATCAGTGCTATAATACCTAATTACATAAAAAGTAATAATATTTTACAGCTGCATTAAAAACTTAAGTTGAAAATAAACTTACCTTAATTTGATAAGTATGGCTATTTTTTATGTGTATGATTTATTTTGTTATATCAAGTATAGCACTTCTTAGATCTGAATCTTCCCTCACTGTCCAAAACCTATACTCCTCTAATCCCTTACATTGTCTTTCCAGTTTGTTTCTATCAATGCTGCTCCCACCAATTAAGGTGTCATCCAAAACTTTGAAAACAATTGTTTAAGGCCAGATTCTGATACCTATAGTCATGCTGAGTACCACCATTTAATGTGTAGCGAGGAAGACTACTTGTAAGATGGTACTCAGTAAAAATAATAGTATCAAAATATGGCCCATAGTAATTGTAATATCTCATTGACTCCTATCTTTTGGACTAGGATCAATGTTGTATTCTCTTTTCAAGTATTATACACCATTTTAATGATAAGAGATGCATTTACTATTAAAGTGGTACCATACGTAGAATTGTATATCATCTTAAATTCCTGTGGTTTATATTAAAGCTTTGTATCAATGTAGCACTGCAATCTGTTAATTGCTTCTGTGAAATGTATACTGCTTTTTAATATCTCATATTATTCCAAGGTCCCTTCAAAGCAGTTCTCTTCTTGTTCAATTAAATTCATTCTGAATTTGTATTTATAGGTTTAGAGCTCAGTGTGTATCTAGCACTGATTAGAATGGACTGTGCTATATGCTCAAACTGTTCTGGATTATGTAATTGACCTTAGCATTCCAACATCTAAAAATAAAATTGGAACATTAAAAGTTGCCCAGCAACTTATTCTGTTTAAAATTTTCTCCTTAAAGGACAAAGATTATCAAACTGATATAACTTCCTATCTATTAAATTACCAATTACCTATGATACATCTATCTATAGTATGTATACAGGTATAAAGAAGTATTTAATTATAGTCTGTAAGGAAATTTTCCATTAAGCAGCAATGAAATGTTCAACCTGTTGAACTTCAGGGTTTGTTTTCTTTGTTTTGTTTTGTTTGATATAGTCATTTACTTTGCAGGTTTATTTCACTTTTTTGTGTCTGAATGGGCATATTTGCTTTGTGAGAAAGAGGGGAGGTTGAGAGAACTGATTAAAAGGAAGGCAATCTTTGCTGGACTCTCTGTTTCAGTGGGATGAATCTATGTCATTGCGTAAGTATTGTAACCTTCTTCACCTTCCTGCTCCTTTTAAACTGACCATGTGCAAAGATAAGACAGAGTCCTTCTGAGTAGAAATTACTTTGTGTTCTTATTTGGAACATTTAATGGTGTATTTACCATGATTTGTTATTTTAAACCAAGCTGAGACTCTGAGCTACAGTCACTAAGTAACTGAGTCATAGTGATGCTGAGTTGACTTTTAGGTGCCTAGAAAATCACTAAAATTCATAAAGCCTGAGTTCAACTCATGGGCTCCCTATACAATGAATGGGGAGAAATATGCACCTCAGAATGGGTACATAAAAGCCAGCATCCTAGGCAGCTCCCCACATAAGCTAGCCAATAGGTGATGCCAAAATGCAGTGGGTGCTAAGTTCTAAAAGCCAGAATGCTAGACAGCTCCCCACATAAGCTAGCCAATGGGAGATGCCAAAAAGTGGTGGGTGCTAAGTTCTGCCCCTCTCTTGGACATAGGCACCTAAATCTGGGCTGCAGGGAGGTGTTCCCTTTACTTGAGAGTCTCAGCTGAAAACCCACTCTGGGTATTAGATGTCTACATCATTTTTGCAAGAATCTTGGGAGTTGGGGAGTGTCATAACTATAAAGGGAAGGGTAACAGCTGTCCTGTGTACAGTACTATAAAATCCCTCCTGGCCAGAGACTCCAAAATCCTTTTCCCTGTAAAGGGTTAAGAAGCTCAGGTAACCTGGCTGGCATCTGACCAAAGGACCAATAAGGGGACAAGATACTTTCAAATCTTGGGGGGGGGATGCTTTTGTTTGTGCTCTTTGTTTGGGAGTTCGTTCACTCTTGGGACTGAGAGGGACCAGACATCAATCCAGGTTCTCCACATCTTTCTAAACAAGTCTCTCCTATTTCAAACTTGTAAGTAAATCGCCAGACAAGGCATCTCAGTTTTACTTTGTTTTCTCAACTTGTAAATGTACCTTTTACTAGAGTGTTTATCTTTGTTTGGTTTCAGAGTAGCAGCCATGTTAGTCTGTATCCGTAAAAAGAACAGGAGTACTTGTGGCACCTTAGAGACTAACAAATTTATTAGTCTCTAAGGTGCCACAAGTACTCCTGTATCTTTGTTTGCTGTAATTTGAACCTAAGACTAGAGGGGAGTCCTCTGAGCTCTTTAAGTTTGATTACCCTGTAAAGTTATTTTCCATACTGATTTTACAGAGATGATTTTTACCTTTTTCTTTAATTAAAAACCTTCTTTTTAAGAACCTGATTGATTTTTTTCCTTGTTTTAGATCCAAGGGGGTTGGATCTGTATTCACCAGGAGTTGGTGGGAGAAAGAAGGGGGGATGGTTAATTTCTCCTTGTTTTAAGATCCCAGGGGGGTTGGAACTGTATTCACCAGGAGTTGGTGGGAGGAAAGAGGGGAATGGTTAATTTCTCCTTGTTTTAAGATCCAAGGGGTTTGGATCTGTATTCACCAGGGAATTGGTGAAAGGTTTCTCAAGGCTTCCCAGGGGAGGGAATCCATTGAGATGGTGGCAGCAGACCAGACCTAAGCTGATAGTTAAGTTTAGAAGTTTTCATGCAGGCCCCTACGTTTGTACCCTAAAGTTCAAAGTGGGGATACAGCCTTGACAGGGAGGACCTCCCTCATAACTTTAAACCCAGTGTATAATGTGCTCACCTGGGACATGGGAGAACCACCAGTTCAAGTCCTCCCTCAGGCTGAGGGAGAGAAGAGATTTGGACAGGAATCTGCTACCTCCTTGATGAGTGTCCTAAACACTGGACTTCAAAATATTCTGATGTGGGTCTCTCTCAGTCTATTCTGTTAAAGCTATTCGACTGTGAATAAGTACAGTAATTTAAAAAATCACTAGAGGCGGTGGAGTGGATCCTAGGTCTCCTACCACCCAGGTGAGTGCTGTAACTAGCAGCACACAAAGTCATTCTCATACTTCACCCCCACAGGTTGAAGCTGTTCATCTGGGGCTAAACAATGAAAGAAACATTGGGTGTGTGTGTGTGAGAGAGAGAGCATAATAAAATATGAGAATGACTCTGAACCTGGTGGTTAGATCACTTGTGGGAAACCCAGGATGCACTTTCCCTGCAGGAGAGACTGAGGGACCCCTACCCCATGAGACTATCCCATAGCCTAGTGACTGAAAGGTTGCAGAGCCCTGTTCATGTCCTTTCTGAATGAGTAATAATCAATTAATAAATAATTATTAGTACATCCTTCGCATGCCAATGTTGGCACATAGGGAAGAAACTATTCTCTTCCATTCCCCTCCATTATTAACTGCTGCTTTCATGTGCTCTATGGCATTGACATCAAGCATTCCACTCTCCTTGTTAAGAGTTCTTCTTAATGTTGCTCTTGAGCATCTCTTGTTCATCATACCATTTGATTTCCATTTGACATTTTCATTTGGGAATCTCTCTGTTAACATCTACAGGACATGCCCAAATATAGAAAATGCTTTCTTCTAGGGCTGTCAAGGGATTAAAAAAATAATCACGATTAATCTAATATTGTTATTATTAAACAATAACAGAAAGCCATTTATATAAATATTTTTGGATGTTTTCAACATTATCAAATATTTTGATTTCAATTACAATACAGAATACAAAGTGTACAGTGCTCACTTTATACTCTTTAAAATAAATATTTGCACAGTAAAAATAAAAGAAATGGTATTTTTCAATTCATGTAATAAAAGTACTGTAGTTCAATCTCTTTATCATGAAAGTTGAAGTTACAAATGTAGAGTTATGTACAAAAAAGAACTGCATTCAAAAATAAAACAATTTAAACTTTAGATCCCACAAATCCACTCAGTCCTACTTCTTGTTCAGCCAATCGCTCAGATAAACAAGTTTGTTTACATCTACAGGAGATAATACTGCCTGTTTCTTGTTTACGATGTCAAACAGTCATTCACAAGGTACTGTTGTAGCCAGTGTTGCAAGATATTTAAGTTCCAGATGCACTAAAGTGTCATCTGTCCCTTCATGCTTCATGCTTCAAGGGGATATGTGTCCATGCTGATGACGGGTTCTGTTTGATAACAATCCAAAGCAGTGCAGACGAACGCATGTTCATTTTCATCATCTCAGTTAGATGTCACCAGCAGAAGGTTAATTTTCTTTTTTGGTGATTTGGGTCCTATAGTTTCTGCATCGGAGTGTTGCTCTTTTAAGACTTCTGAAAGCATGCTCCAGACCCCGTCCCTCTCAGATTTTGGAAGGCACTTCAGATTCCTAAATCTTGGGTTGAGTGCTGTAGCTCTTTTTAGAAATCTCACATTGGTACCTTCTTTGTGTGTTGTCAAATCTGCAGTGAAAGTGTTCTTAAAACGAATAACATGCTGGGTCATCATACGAGACTGCTTTAATGTGAAATATATGGCAGAATGTTGGCAAAACTCAGAGCAGGAGACATACAATTTTCCCCCAAGGAGTTGAGTCAGAAATTTAATTAACATATTTTTTTAACGAGCGTCATCAGCATGGAAGCATGTCCTCTGGAATGGTGGCCAAAGCATGAAGGAGCATATGAATGTTTAGCATATCTGGCATGTAAATATCTTACAATGCTGGCTACAAAAGTGCGATGCAAATGTCTGTTCTCACTTTCAGGTGACATTGTAAATAAAAAACAAGCAGCATTATCTGGAGTAAATGTAAACAAACTTGTTTGTCTTAGCAATTGGCTGAACAAGAAGTAGGAGTGAGTGGACTTGTAGGCGCTAAAGTTTTACATCATTTTGTTTTTGAGTGCAGTTATGTAACAAAAAAAATCTACATTTGCAAGTTTCACTTTCACAATAAAGAGATTTCACTATGGTACTTGTATGAGGTGAATTGAAAAATATTATTTTTTTATCATTTTTATAGTGCAAATATTTGTAATAAAATAATATAAAGTGAGCATTATACAATTTGAATTCTGTGTTGTAATTGAAATCAATATATTTGAAAATGTAGAAAAACATCCACAATATTTAATAAATTTCAATTGGTGTTCTATTGTTTAACAGTGCAATTAAAACTTCAATTAATCACGATTATTTTTTTAATTGTGATTAATTTTTTTGAGTTAATCACGTTAGTTAACTGTGATTAATCAACAGCCCTACTTCCTATGATGTTACTGCTTGATATCTGGGTTTCAAGGATGTTTGTTCTAGCTTATCTATTTTTGAGCCCTGTTTGCTCTGCTGTTTTTGCCAGCTTGTCTGTCTCTGTTTGTAACTTCTCAGGGGTGTTACTTAATAGTGCAATATCATCAATAAAATTTAGCTCTTCTAAGCATTTGCCATCTACCCATGCAGTACCAATATTTGTGTTACTAATATATTTCTTTATTATCCAGTCTATGTGAATGGCAAACACCAGCAAAGATAAAATGCAGCCATCTTTCACACCAGAGTCCACATTGAACCATTTTGTTATCTGGTTGTTCACCCTTACAAAACACTTCGCATAGCTGTACATAACTTTGATGATGTTAACAACATATGACAGAAGAATATTTCACAACATATGTCTGTGCAGGCTATCAAATGCCTTTTGAAAATCAATTATATTGATGATACGAGGAGCTTGCCATGCTATACATTCTTCTATGATGGTCCTTAGTGTGAATATCTGGTCTATACAAGATCTCTTGGGCCTGCATCCAACCTGTTCTGCTCTAAACTTGGAATCCACTGCCTCTGTGTAATATCACACTGCAAAAGGCTTCCCCTACCAAGGCCCCACCTTTGCCCCCCCACACACCGTGGACCCTCCCTTGCCCCCTGAGGCCACTCCCTTGGCCAAGCCAGAAGCTGTAGCGGAGCCAGGAAGCCCGTCTCCCCCCCAGCCCAAGGTGTGGGGGGCAAAAGCAGCCTCCTGCCCATGTCCCGGGCCCCCCACCCAGGGCAGGTGGAGGGACCCATGCTCCCCACAGCTACCCATGTGGTTCTGCCTGACCTGGCTCCCGCCAGGGACGGGGGGCCTTGCAGCCGCAGCTCTGCCATGATAAGAGCTCCGCAGGCAGTGGGAAGCCACAGTCGACCCGAGTGCCCAAGTGACACCTGCTTAAGTGTGGGGGTCCCAGCAGCCACCGGCCCATGTTCCCACCCCTTGGGAGCCCTGCCCAGGGCAGGTAGAGGGTCCACGACTCATAGCTGCCTGCACAGCTCTTAACATGGCCAGGCTGTGGCTCTGAGGACCCCACATCCGGAGACGGGTCAGAGAGAGAGCAACATGGGCAGCTGTGGGGAGCTGGTCAAAAATCAAATGTGTGGCCTAAGAACCTAACCAATCTGCGATGTTTTTTCTTTGTCAAGAAGGAATGATAAGTGTTTTTACATGTATTTTTGAACAAATTGTTATATCTGCATAACTAAAAGTAGAATTTGGCTGTGTGTTTTCAATACTCATAATAGGCTGAGTTTGTGCCAAATACTGCTCTCACTTACACCATGGAACTTCCCTGGAGGAAACTGAGTAAGCTGGATTTAATTTAGAGCAAAATTTTGCATGAAGAGAGAAATCTTGATCAAAATAGTTACCGAGCAAAGTTTATTTTTTCTGTGTATAATGGGGTGGCCTTCTCCTTTAAGGGCTAGGAGCTGGCTCTGCCTGCCACCCTACAATGAGGTGTGGGCTTTAATAAGAACCATCAGGTATGATTCCCTATAAAGGGCAGGAGGAAGCTGCAGAGGGAGGGAAGCACAGGAAACTGTAGAAACAGAAAGCAGAGAGTGAGAATAGAGGATGTGCCTCAGCTAGACAGGCCTGGGAGTAGCTTGCTAAAACAGAGAAGACACTGAGACCCAAAGGGAGTTTGGGAGTTGGACTTCTGTGTTTATTTTTTGAACTTTAAGTTAGTAAACCAGATCCTAAGGAGGACTGTTGTTACTGGACTTGTAAAATACTCTTTTTTGAGTTTATTGAGGAATCAAGAATGGAAACTGAGGCAAGGGGCTGCTTGCAGGGCTGCCCTGAGGCTGCGATGGGATGCCCAGGAAGGGGCTACTTGCTGACAGTGGCACCCAAATATAGTAGTCAGTGTATTTGCTGTGAAGTCTCAGACATTTTCTTTACTCTTAGGAACACAATAAACATATTAGAGTGAAACGAATCACAAACCCTAACGAACAAGATAATTCATATTTTTTTTTAAAGCTAGATTTACCATGCTGACATTACAGTGACTAAGTATTGCATTAACAACATGGGCTAAAGTTAGGATTTATGTGATATGAAGAAATTAATTTGATTACTGAAATGAATGATATATTGGATTTTGCTTTATAAGATCTATATTCCCTATATTAATATGTTTCATTTTCATCTTATGAACTATCACTTTCTTCCAGGAATAATAAATGCTGTAGGACCAAAAGCAACATGGTGGAAGAAGAAACCAAAATACAAGTAAATAAAAATGTAAAAAGAGTTATGATTCTAAAATTATGATATACTGAAATGAAACAAACTGCAAGATGGATACAAATAAATGGTAGGAGGATCAATATCACATCAGTGATGTTTTAATTCTAATCTAAGGTATCTGGATGCATTGTTGCAATTGTTGAAAACTTTGTTATTATGCACCTGAAAGTAACCTTAAAAGCTTGAGGTAGCCTGGATGGCTGACTTGGGTTCAGGCATTCCTCCTTTGCAGTGCTTATATAGGTAAGTGTTCCATTAACCATCCTTATTGGCAGCTTTGCCCCCCATTTTGCAGATGAGGAAACTCAGGCTCTAAGAAGTTTAAATGCCCTACCCAAAGTTGCACAGTAAGTCAAAGCCAGGACAATCAGAACCAAGGTCTCCTGATCCCCAGTCACATGCATAATAAACTTGTACACAGTGCCCTACTCATATCATTAAACTTCTCTGAGCTTTTGTTCTGTCATTTAAAATGGACACACTGATATTATTGACTGGCAAAATCCAAAAATATACCATGCTTAAGACGTTGTCAGTCACATGTAGGGGTGTAACTAATATAATTACCATTTTATAGATTTGAAAACTAAAGCCCTGATTCAGTGAAGCACTTAACCATTTGCTTATCTTTAAGCACAGGTTTAAATTCCATTGGCTTCAATGGGACTACCAACATGTTTTAAATTAAGCTCATCCTTTAAATGCTATTTTTGTTTTCTCTTTCTCTTTCTGGCGGCAGGGGGTGGGGGGTGAGGGGGAAGTGTGTTCAATGCAAAGTTTTGGTCTGTAGTTTTTTCAAATATATATGTATGTCTGTAAAAAAAGTAAGGTCAAAGAAATGTGCACTTAAAACAGAAGGTGGTGAGGATTATGGTAGGTGTAGGGCTGGTAGTAGGAAGAATTTATGACAATGTCTGTTCTCGGTGTCAACAGTTATGCTGGATTTACACACATATAACTCCAAACAGGATTTGGCCATTTATTTCAGATTTTCAATCTGACAATTTAGGACTTGTTTTGGTTTGAATTAATTTTATATCATTTTGTATTCCATAATCAGTGCTATGATTAGTCTCCTTTTTCAAAGCCTTTGATCAGTACATTTTTATAATGTTAACCTCTTACTCAATTTACTAAGGAGAAGATTCTTTGTCCCACCCAACTCCATTATACCTCCAAGGCAGCACAAAAGAGAGCAGAGACTAGCCACTAGACCCCTGGTGGGGATTCCCCACCATAAGGAAGTCTCATGCTGGTGAAGAGCAAATGTAACCTAGTACAGTGGAGCTTATCAGGGGAGGTAAAGAGTGATGGGAACGTAATGTGGCTGTGGCAAGCTCCTGTTGAGAGACCATTACCACCTGATAAATATTGGAGCAGAACCAGCTCCTAATACACATCCAGGCACATGGCTGAGCCAAGGTAGAAACTGTGGAGCATGAGCAACTCCCTGATAGTTCCCTTCTCTGTTACACTGGACACTGGATTCAGCAGAGAATCTGGTTCTAAATGTTCCCCAACTTCTCCTCTCCCTTTCCCCACACTGGATATCCACTTATTACTTCCTATGTACAATGGAGTGTATATAGCTAAGCTTTGTAGCAGCTGTGGAGATGATGGAAGGAGCTGTGCAATGAGGAGAGGATGTACCTTGTAGCATACTTTGCCCTCTGTTGAGATTCCCCCACATATTTTCCATGATTTTCCCGGTTTGTGGCTCCTATGACCACAATGCAGCAGAGGGGACATCTGGGGCCTTTATTTGAGAATTCTGAGATTAGACATTTCCCAAGACAATAATAGAGAGATTCTTTCCTGATTCTTATATTCTCCATTCCGGATGCTTATCCAATGTATTCTTCCAACTTGTCAGGAACTTGCATAAAATAAGGAAGTTTCTATGTTGACTGTGGAAGCTTTGGAGCTCTCTAAACTGATAATAATAAAGTAGGTTAGAAATGTGTACAGAAGGAAGAAACTTTACCAATTTTATTGAAACAATGTTTGTCGGTTTTTCCTTTCACCTGATGAGGTTGATTAGAACTCTCACACCAAAATAGATTAGTATTTACTGAGGATTTCCATGTACTTTGAACTTCATCAAATTTGTAGTGTGATAAATCTTTGTTGTCCTGTAATTTAATGGTCCTACTACTAAATATTTGCACATTTCTTTTGCATCTTGGATGCAAAAATTTGGATGCTGATAATTTGCAAGTTGAAAATAATATATGCATCCAATATATAATTTCTCCCTTATTTGCATATCCCATCAAAACGTTACACTAAGAGAACATTTAACTTGCACGGTTAACTACTCAGAAGGCAGGAAAGGATAAAATTATGGTTATACACACAAGCTTAACTTTGGCTCATCCCATGTATGCATAAAACTAGTCTTTAAATAATGTATTGTTACTCAAGTAATCAAATTAAATATTTTCACAATCTTAGGTACATATGTGTGGCATCTTGTCCCAAAAATAACTGATTGTAAGGACAATGATATGCGATCAGAATATACTCTTTATAAATTTTCAAAAATCACCAGTGATTTTAGGGAGAGCTGTGAAGAGAAAGGCATTTCCATTCTGTAGAGGATCTTGAAATTTGGTTTTGTTCAGATTTTGAATGAAAATTAAAAATTAAAAAATTGTCCACAAAAGGCTGCCCAAGAGCGGGGGTCTCTGACTCTGAGGCTGTCTACATGGTGGGCTGCCCTGGACCTGCAGACTACAGAAGTCCTGCCTGATGGGCTTCCATGTGCCTTGGGGAGAGCTGGCAGGAAATCAACAGGAACTTCATCAAAATGTCCTCAAAATCTAATCACTTCCACAAGCTTCTTGATTTCAACAGATTAGGAAATTCTAACAAAAAAAGTTTCTTTGGATTTTTCCGACCAGATCTAATTTTGGTAGATAAGAACATGAGTGCGACCATACTGGATCAGACCAATAGTTTATCTAGCCCAGCATCCTGTCTTCCGACAATGGCCAATGCCAGGTACTTCAGAGGGAAAGAACAGTACAGGGGATCATTGAGTAATCCATCTCCTCTCGTCCATTCCCATCTTCTGGATTCAGAAGCTAGGGACACCCAGAGCATGGGCTTGCATCCCTGACAATCTTGGCTAATACCCATTGATGGAGCTATCCTTCAGGAACTTTACCTAGTTCTTTTTTAATTCCATTATAATTTTGGCCTTCACAACTTCCCTGGCAATAAGTTCTACAATGACTGTGTGTGGTTTGAAGTTGTACTTCCTTTTGTTTGTGTAAACCTATTGCCTATTAATTTCATTGGGCGACTCCTGGTTTGTGTGTTTTGTGAAGGGGTACATTCACTTTCTCCACACCAGTCATGATTTTATAGACCTCTATCACAGGGGTCGGCACCGTTCGGCACGCGGCTCGCCAGGGTAAGCACCCTGGCAGGCTGGGCCAGTTTTATATACCTGCTGACGTGGCAGGTTCAGTCGATCACGGCCCCCCTGGCCGCGGTTCGCCATCTTGGGCCAATGCGGGCGTCGAGAAGTGGCGCAGGCGAGCGATGTGCTGGCCGTGGCTTCTCGCTGCCCCCATTGGCCCGGGACGGCGAACCGTGGCCAGTGAGGGCCGCGATCGTCCGAACCTGCCACGTCAGCAGGTAAATAAAGCTGGCCCAGCCTGCCAGGGTGCTTACCCTGGCAAGCCGCGTGCCGAACGTTGCCGACCCCTCCTCTATCATATCACTTCATAGTCATCTTTTTTCTAAATTAAAAAGTCCCCATTTTATTAATCTCTCCTCATATGGAAGCTGTTCCATAGTCTTAATCATTTTATTGCCCTTCTCTGTACCTTTTCCAATTCTAATATATCTTTTTTTGATGGGATGACAAAAACTGCACACAATATTCAAGATGTACCAATGGATTTATATAGAGGCATTATGATATTTTCTGTCTTATTATCTATCTCTTTCCTAATTGTTTCTAATATTCTGTTAGTTTTGACTGCTGCTGCATATTGAGCGGATGTTTTGGAGAACTATCCATAGTGACTCCAAGATCTCTTTCTTAAGTGATAACAGCTAATTTAGATCCCATCATTTTGTATGTATAGTTGGGATTATGTTTTCCAAAGTGCATTACTTTGCACTTATCAGCATTGAATTTCATCTGACATTTTGTTGTCAGTTTTGTGATATCCCTTTGTAATTCTCAGAGTCTGCTTTGGACTTAACTATCTTGAGTAGTTTTGTATCATCTGCAAATTTTGCCACCTCACTGTTTACTCTTTTCCCCAGATCATTTATGAATATGTTGAACAGTACATATTCCTGGGGGACATGGCTATTTACCTATCTCCATTCTGAAAACTGACCATTTATTCCTACCCTTTGTTTTCTGTCTTTTAACTGGTTACTGATCCACAGAGAGACCTTCCCTCCTATACCAATTATCTGTATTCAACCTGAAACTTCATAGAGGATGTGATTTTCAGAGAGTGAGTGCTCAAACTTTCTGAAAACTAGACCCTTTTAAGATGGCTCAAGTTGAATATTCTAAAATCGAGGCATCCAAAATCATTGTTACCTTTTGAAAATATAGGCCATAATCCATGTTAATGTATCTGTTTTATCTATTGTGTCTATTTTATTGAAGTGTTCCAGTTGTAATAACCACTCATCACTCTGTATTTGTTCTCTACTGTGCTATGCTTTATTGTCACATCTCTCTTGTCCTTTTAGATTGCAAATTATTTGATGCAGAGATTCATTCTTTGCTCAGCATACTTCATCTGTGTCATTTAAACTTAAGGCACTATATAAATAACTATCCTCTTCTATGATGAGAGATAATCAATAAATCATGTGCCACTTGTGGTTATTTTGAATGTCAAGTCATATTTCTACATATTACAGAGATTTTGTGTGTTTTTGTTCCTGTACATTTCTACCACCTCAGTGATGATTTAAGAGTTGTTATTCTTGACTCATAGCAACTGCATTAAAATCAAATTCCATCTGTCTCCACCAGAAGGAGGAAATGGAAATAGAGAATCAACACAAAACTTCACTTACTAAAAACCTTTCCCTCCATATTTTTGCAACTCTCTATATTTCTTCTTTATCAATTTTCCCCAGCTGCCACGTTTTCTTGTAGTTCATAAACATATCTTTATACAAAGCTTTGCCTGTAAGACATCTATAGCTATGCTGTGAAAAAGACACCTTGCTCAGGTGAGAAGTGAGAAGTAAACAAACTGTTTTTTTGGTAAGAAATACACATTACCTATTGGTAGATCATGTTTTTAGTCACCAGTTGGACAATCCTGAACAGAGCCTATAGTTTCACATCTTTTGTAATCCATTTATTATAAAAAAGAGTTTGAATGGATAATCATGGATGGTAAAACTTTTATTATAGGTACAAAAACATGAAGGGTTAGATTATCCACAACCCTAAAGCCAACATGAAGCAAAGTAGCCAAGAGTAGGCCCTTCTACATCCACACCTCCATTAAGCCACATCAGGACTACCCAGACAACAGTTCGAGATCCCTTTGGAGTGAAGTCTTTGTGCTCTCCTATTTCCACTCATTGTCCATCAAACAACTGTATGAGGAAAGGGCATGAAATGGACACAGCCATGTTTCCATTCTCCTGCCATTATGTCATTTGATGAATCAGGTTGAGCTCAAGGGAGAAGTATACTGCACACACTTTCCAGGGCATAGTATATTATTTCCTCTATCACAGCCAACTGAGTGGATGTCCAGGATAGAGGATGCCAACACAAATCAATTGTTCAAATAAGGAATCACCACCACTCCTTGTTTTGTCAAATGTATGGCTGCTGTCAGTTTTAGTCTGATGAGGATGCTGAAGGCCAGAGTTAACGCAAAGAGCTGGGTAGAAGAAGTGAAGGTCAAGAGTTCTGAGGCAAAACCTGAATTACTGATGATACTGGCATGTTGTCAGCACAAGCAGGTAGCTTCCTGAAGATATTATGCAGATAAAATATTACCTGCAGCACCAGCTAGGACAGGGGTAGTCTATAGGCAGAGTGTGAGCCAAAGCTGAACCACCACCGGACACTTTTGAACAGACTGTGAAATCATTTTATTTACTTCTTATTATCATTATTGTTCTTATTTTTTTATTATTTTCTCTGTAGTCTGGACCTTGACTATACTTTGACCAAGAAGTTTGAACCTTGACAAAAAAAAAATGATTACTCCTGTCAAGGATGATGCATGTGACTCCATGGTTTGATTCTATTTTTAATGAACTGGTTTAATTATTTCAAATACAAATATAGGTTGCCTCACTCTGTCCACTTCTGAAACTGGGGTGGGTGATATCCTTAGTGTCAGTTGTGGGTGATGACTTTTCCAGGTAGGATTATCAAAGGAATGTTGCAAGTGCTGTGGAGAGAAGGGAAATGGTATTTATGATGTCAAGTATCAAAGGGGTAGCTGTGTTTGTCTGGATCTGTAAAAAGAGACAAAGAGTCCTGTGGCACCTTATAGACTAACAGACATATTGGAGCATAAGCTATCATGGGTGAATATTTACTTCATCAGATGCATGTCATGACATGCATCTGACGAAGTGAGTATGACATGAATCTGATGAAGTGAGTATTCACCCATGAAAGCTTATGCTCTAATACATCTGTTAGTCTATAAGGTGCCACAGGACTCTTTGTTGGTATTTATTGTTCTTTATGGGAACAGACAGAGACAGGAGCTGTTGTGACCTTGACAGATGGGTCTCTGGAAAGCTTAAGCATGGGACTTACCTGTAACTAGCTTGGGGGGGGGGGGCGGAAAAGCATGGGTTTCTTGGGTTCCCCCTTAGCTATCCTAAATGAAAAGGTAGCAAGGCTGGAGAATGTTTCAGAAGAAGGACTGCTGTTCTTTTCACTCTGTGAGAAGCAGAGGGAAACTGGAGAGTTTTGGAGAGACTGGATGGTGGTGGTGTCTACAATATAAGCTAAACATTTTTTAGTTTCAATGGTGCTCCTGGTTATTAATTGTGTGTTGGGGTGAAAGCAAGTTGTGCACAGTAACCGGGTACAGTAAGAAATTCCAGTTCTTATATATTTTCATGGCTAAAAACAGTTCAGAGAATCATAGAATCATAGAATATCAGAGTTGGAAGGGACCTCAAGAGGTCATCTAGTCCAACCCCCTGCTCAAAGCAGGACCAATTCCCAGCTAAATCATCCCAGCCAGGGCTTTGTCAAGCCGGGCCTTAAAAACCTCCAAGGAAGGAGACTCCACCACCTCCCTAGGTAACGCATTCCAGTGTTTCACCACCCTCCTAGTGAAATAGTTTTTCCTGATATCCAACCTGGACCTCCCCCACTGCAACTTGAGACCATTGCTCCTTGTTCTGTCGTCTGCCACCACTGAGAACAGCCGAGCTCCATCCTCTTTGGAACCCCCCTTCAGGTAGTTGAAGGCTGCTATCTAATCCCCCCTCATTCTTCTCTTCTGGAGACTAAACAATCCCAGTTCCCTCAGCCTCTCCTCATAAGTCATGTGCTCCAGACCCCTAATCATTTTTGTTGCCCTCCGCTGGACTCTTTCCAATTTTTCCACATCCTTCTTGTAGTGTGGGGCCCAAAACTGGACACAGTATTCCAGATGAGGCCTCACCAATATCAAATAAAGGGGAACGATCACGTCCCTCGATCTGCTGGCAATGCCCCTACTTATACAGCCCAAAATGCCGTTAGCCTTCTTGGCAACAAGAGCACACTGTTGACTCATATCCAGCTTCTCGTCCACTGTGACCCCTAGGTCCTTTTCTGCAGGACTGCTACCTAGCCATTCGGTCCCTAGTCTGTAGCAGTGCATGGGATTCTTCCGTCCTAAGTGCAGGACTCTGCACTTGTCCTTGTTGAACCTCATCAGGTTTTTTTCGGCCCAATCTTCTAATTTGTCTAGGTCCCTCTGTATCCGATCCCTACCCTCTAGTGTATCTACCACGCCTCCTAGTTTAGTGTCATCTGCAAACGTGCTGAGAGTGCAGTCCACACCATCCTCCAGATCATTAATAAAGATATTAAACAAAACCGGCCCCAGGACCGACCCGTGGGGCACTCCGCTTGAAACCGGCTGCCAACTAGACATGGAGCCATTGATCACTACCCGTTGAGCCCGACGATCTAGCCAGCTTTCTATCCACCTTACAGTCCATTCATCCAGCCCATACTTCTTTAACTTGGCGGCAAGAATACTGTGGGAGACCGTATCAAAAGCTTTGCTAAAGTCAAAGAATAACACATCGACTGCTTTCCCCTCATCCACAGAGCCAGTTATCTCGTCATAGAAGGCAATTAGGTTAGTCAGGCACGACTTCCCCTTCGTGAATCCATGCTGACTGTTCCTGATCACTTTCCTCTCCTCTAAATGTTTCATAATTGATTCCTTGAAGACCTGCTCCATGATTTTTCCAGGGACTGAGGTGAGGCTGACTGGCCTGTAGTTCCCCAGATCCTCCTTCTTCCCTTTTTTAAAGATGGGCACTACATTAGCCTTTTTCCAGTTATCTGGGACCTCCCCCCGATCGCCATGAGTTTTCAAAAATAATGGCTAATGGCTCTGCAATCTCACCCGCCAACTCCTTTAGCACCCTCGGATGCAGTACATCTGGCCCCATGGACTTGTGCACGTCCAGTTTTTCTAAATAGTCCCGAACCACTTCTTTCTCCACAGAGGGTTGGTCACCTTCTCCCCATGCTGTACTGCCCAGTGCAGCAATCTGGGAGCTGACCTTGTGCGTGAAGACAGAGGCAAAAAAATCATTGAGTACCTCCACATCCTCGGTCACTAGGTTGCCTCCCTCATTCAGTAAGGGGCCCACATTTTCCTTGATTTTCTTCTTCTTGCTAACATACCTGAAGAAACCCTTCTTGTTACTCTTAACATCTCTTGCTAACTGCAACTCCAAGTGTGATTTGGCCTTCCTGATTTCACTCCTGCACGCCTGAGCAATATTTTTATACTCCTCCCTGGTCATTTGTCCAATCTTCCACTTCTTGTAAGCTTCTTTTTTGCGTTTAAGATCAGCAAGGATTTCACTGTTTAGCCAAGCTGGTCGCCTGCCATATTTACTATTCTTTCTACACATCGGGATGGTTTGTTCCTGCAACCTCAATAAGGATTCTTTAAAATACAGCCGGCTCTCCTGGACCCCTTTGCCCTTCATGTTATTCTCCCAGGGGATCCTGCCCATCTGTTCCCTGAGGGAGTCAAATTCTGCTTTTCTGAAGTCCAGGGTCCGTATTCTGCTGCTCTCCTTTCTTCCTTGTGTCAGGATCCTGAACTCGATCATCTCATGGTCACTGCCTCCCAGGTTCCCATCCACTTTTGCTTCCCCTACTAGTTCTTCTCTGTTTGTGAGTAGCAGGTCAAGAAAAGTTTTGCCCCTAGTTGGTTCCTCCAGCACTTGCACCAGGAAATTGTCCCCTACACTATCCAAAAATTTCCTGGATTGCCTGTGCACCGCTGTATTGCTCTCCCAGCAGATATCAGGGTGATTAAAGTCTCCCATGAGAACCAGGGCCTGCGATCTAGCAACTTCTGCTAGTTGCCAGAAGAAAGCCTCGTCCACCTCATCCCCCTGGTCTGGTGGTCTATAGCAGACTCCAACCACGACATCACCCTTGTTGCTCACACTTCTCAACTTTATCCAGAGACTCTCAGGTTTTTCTGCAGTTTCATACCGGAGCTCTGAGCAGTCATACTCCTCTCTTACATACAACGCAACTCCCCCACCTTTTCTGCCCTGCCTGTCCTTCCTGAACAGTTTATATCCATCCATGACAGTACTCCAGTCATGTGAGTTATCCCACCAAGTCTCTGTTATTCCAATCACATCATAGTTCCCTGACTGTGCCAGGACTTCCAGTTCTCCCTGCTTGTTTCCCAGGCTTCTTGCATTTGTGTATAGGCACTTAAGATAACTCATCGATCGTCCCTCTTTCTCAGCATGAGACAGGAGTCCTCCCCTCTTGCGCTCTCCTGCTTGTGCTTCCTCCCAGGATCCCATTTCCCCACTTACCTCAGGGCTTTGGTCTCCTTCCCCCGGTGAACCTAGTTTAAAGCCCTCCTCACTAGGTTAGCCAGCCTGCTGGCGAAGATGCTCTTCCCTCTCTTCGTTAGGTGGAGCCCGTCTCTGCCTAGCACTCCTTCTTCTTGGAACACCATCCCATGGTCGAAGAATCCAAAGCCTTCTCTCCGACACCACCTGCATAGCCATTCGTTGACTTCCACGATTCGACGGTCTCTACCCCGGCCTTTTCCTTGCACAGGGAGGATGGACGAGAACACCACTTGCGCCTCAAACTCCTTTATCCTTCTTCCCAGAGCCACGTAATCTGCAGTGATCCGCTCAAGGTCATTCTTGGCAGAATATAAAAGGAATTACAATATGGAAATAGTAAAGGCATTTTCTAGTATTTATAATAATGTTTTGCTCTTTAAAAACACATTATTACCTTTTTCTCACTTGTTGCAGGTTTCTGAAATTCTTTGTCAATTCTTCCCTTCTATAGCCCACCTGCCACATACCCTAGTACTTTGTAGACACACAGAATTCTTTTAACTTTCATTTTCATCCAATCAATCAAGCAATCAAGCAATCAAGCATGCAGGAGGTAAGATTACCAAATTAGCTTTTCTGGTTGGGGGAGGAGAGAACTCACACTAAACGGGTATCTGTGAAGTTACCATAAATGTGGTGTCAGTCACTGGGAAGCTTTTGAATGTAGCGTAACCTTTGAAATGGGAGCAGTCATCAGTTCCTAAGAGGCAGCAGGGCTCTATTCAGTTTTTTGGTCCAGCTGTAAACAGCAAAAGCAGAAACAGTTTAACAGAAATTGTAGCCTGAAATGGCAAGATCACAGGACTGATGAGCTAAAAAATAAAGATCGACATGCTGCTCTTGTTGCAAACCCAAGAGGATAGTCTTTACACATTAAAATAGTAGGGGGGAAGATTTTATCTTCCTTTATTCTATTTTTTTTCACCCATCCCATTTGGATGTCTGGACACCTCTCCTAGGCCTGATTCAGCAAGCCATACTCACAGTGAGCAGTACTTACTCGAGTAGTCCTTTCCTGATTCTCTTACAGACAACAGTATCTTAATACAACATACATTATCCTCTCCCTTTCAGTGTTGCAGTCTGCTAACAGCATCTGCTTTAGTAACTATGCCTATCCCTTTGTATGACCTCATATGAGGCCTGATTTTCTGTTGCCTTGTATCATGATGTGTAGCTATGTACTCTGGAGTGAAGAGAACACTGAGAATGTAAAACTCTTATCATTTTGCTTTGGTAACATTTGACACCCACTTTGCACTGTATAAATGACTATCCAAGGTCTAGGGCAATGGAGAAGGAGGCCTATATTTTCTAGAGTCTTGCAAAATGATTGATATGTCTATTCCTCTGCATACTTTTATTTAAGAGCCTGCCTTCTTACAAACAAGCCATTAATTTTATTCCCCATCACACAAATTTTATTCCTGTGTTGACCTGTGAGTGACTCCAGAATGTTAACTCTCAGCTCCGGCTGATCTGGTTAACCCTTGGCATGCCACACAATTAGTTATCAATAGATTATTTTTTTTAAACATCCACACCATGGTGTACCAATTGTGAGGGAACTAAAATAACAGGATTACAGTTACAGGGAGAATAATTCAACGTTTTATGACAACCACATACCTAAAAGCCTCCTACATCAATTAAAGAACATATCTTAAACGTAATCAAATTGCTATGTGTTTCACTTATGTATTAGCTTTGGTGTTATTTCCTTTTTTTTCCCCATATAGTTTAAAGTTATACCAAATTTACCACACCCATTTATTACATTTTCATTTGGTTTTTCAAAGTTTTCTCTCTGTTAACCTCCTTCTCTAGATCACATAACATGCATGCACATAATTTCAGATAAAATAAAAAATTATATTCTCTGCAGTATAAATATCAGTCTCAGTCCTACCACATCTCATTTTTTAGTCCTAGTGGATCTGATAGTGGGAGTTACTAAGGCCTGAATGCTCAAAAAATTAGGGACATGAATAGCTAGTTTAGGTGCCTAAGTCCCAATTTGGGCTCCACTGCAATGAACAAAATCCCTGCCTAACCCCTGTAGGCTCCTAAACTCACGCAGTGCCTAAAGTTTCAGGATAAAAGTTCTCTAGGTGCCTATCTTGCTGCCTCTGAACATGTGCATTGCTGCCTCACTCTGCACATCCAGGCCCCTGTCTCCCACCTAAGCCCCACAGCAATTCACATCAGGGAAGATAGGTATTCAACCCCCTATGTTGTATATGGGGCCTGATCTGGTAGGCACACTCAGACTGCCTTCAGGATTGCGTCCTATTCAAAACACTGATGGAAGAGGAGCTGTCACCATCTACCTTTTAGCTTTTGTCCCAGTGTTAGAGCAGTTGACTGGATTTTGGGAGATCCACATTCACACACCCTTCCCTGCCATTGAGGGGAAAGGATTTGAACAGGAGTCTTACACAAATCAGTAGAATGCGCTAATCACTGGGAAATTCTGATATGGGGCTCCCTACATCTCTCCTGTTGAAGCTGATCCACTCTGGATAAATAATAAAAAAGTGACCGGACCAGAGGGACTCCATGTGTCTCTCACCTCCCAGGTGGGCCCTAACCATTGGACTACAGAGTCATTCTCTCTCTCTCTCTCTCTCTTTCTAGCCCAATGACTGAAAGGGGTTAGGTACCTAAGTTCCTATTTTAGGCACCTAAGTCCCAGTTTTGATTCCACTGCAATACGTTATATAGTTTAAGACCAGAAGGGATCACCAGATCATCTAGTCAGACTTCCTGTATATCACAAGCCACCAACATCACATGGCAATTCACCTTTCAGGACAACCCATTGCCTTCTCCCTTCAGCAAGTTCCTTATCCACCGTACAATGCTTTCACTGATCCCAGTGTGTCAAAAGCTTTACTGAAGTCCAAGTTGTCCCACTTTCTAGAGTGTCTCAAGACCGTGAATGCCTACCTCATAGCAGACTGTCAAAACAGGACAGACACCTCAAACTGATGGGGTGTTCTATCATTTGATTTCACCAAGCCAGTAACAAATGTGAACTCCTGCATCATATAACAGTCTTACCATGGAGTCACAGACAGTCCCCTTAGACCCTCCAGTCTATCTTGCCACCCAGCCAAACTGGATTTAGTGATAAACAATCACTTACATCAAAAATCACACCACATCCCAAGAGACTGGTCCCTCACACCAGATCAACTGGTATCCTAGAACTTACACCAAAGACAATGACTGTAGCCAGTCCTGTAATAAACTATCTAAAGGTTTATGAACTAGGAAAAAAGAATAAGAGAGTTATTTCAAGGTTAAAGCAAGCAAACATATACACACAAATGAGTTACCATCTAAATCCCGAATGACGGAGTTGTAGTGACCTGTCAGTTCAAAATATCTTTCAGGGCAGACCCACGAGGCAGCCCTTGCAGATCTCTGGCTTCTGTTTAGAGTCTCTGGCCCCATCAGAGTTCAAACAGCTAAAAAGATGAACATTTTTTTCTGTGACTTTTTGTTTTATTTCCTTCGTTAAGCTAGTTAACCAAGTCCACAAGACAAGCTTCCTTGTATGTAGCATTTCCTAGGTGCAATAAGGCCATTAACCAATCCTTTGTATTCTTTGATGGCCTATCTGAGTTTGATAGTCCTTCTAGATGAGCATGGGGTGGGATGGTGTGGGAGGATGATTCCCATGCTTGGGTTCACAAGTTCAGAGCAAATATTTTACAAGTTATAAAGCAAAACGTACATATTTTCTTATAGCACTGGTTACAGACATTGCAAGTGAGATTAATGCATGCAGCAATTTAGAAGCATTTCACAGAGTCTAAATACTAAATACATTTTATAAGACTAATACCTATTTTGAGCAAAACTAACATACCAGTGAACTGGTCTGGTTTCATGCTATGAGTTTATTAGTTCTTATAGTATGCCTGCAGCCTGGGAAAGACCTGGCATCTGGCTTGCCATCATCATACAAGTGTACTAGATTCATTGTACTTTCCTTATTTAAAAAAATAATTATTTTCTCAAAGAAGGATCAGGTTTGTCTGGCATGATCCATCTTTGGTATTCTGATATTGCATTACATCTCCTTTACAATGCACAAAACTCCAGCTTCACAAAATGGCATAGGTGCCCATGACACTAAGGCCCATTGCAAGGAACTCCTCTCTCAGACCTGACAAACTCACTACAAACTCACTACCACTTTCACTAAAATTTATTTCACTTTTATAAAATTTATTATTTCATGGTATTTTTCTGTAAAGGATAGCATGTGAGATCTCTGTTAAAAGCACATAATTTATCAATACTCATAATGACATAATCATTGTGAGATGTGTGTACAGGTAATATTTAAGGAATAATGCAACTATACATAAAACTATGCCCTTATGTTCTAGGAGTGAAAGTGAGTCATCTGGGAGTCATATGTCTCAGTGATGTCCCATTCAACTTGGAAGGAATTGTCATCCCTCCCTGACTAGCCAATTAAATAATGTATTCCTCAATTGTCCACTGTTGCAACAACCCAGAAAAGTCAACGTAAAACCATCAAAGATAAACATTGAAACAACTTGGAGGTTAAAAGGGAACATTATAAGAGACAAAAAACTGATTCATTTTATCACCAGGTGGAGAAAGACACTCTGCATCCATTCATTGAGGAGACAACTTGCTAAGCAAGGTGTGTATTGAAAGATTGGATCCTGTTTCCTGGGAAGTCAGCCAGCTCTGCAACTTTGGGAGGCAAAACCACTTTATAAGATAGGAAAGGTAGCTATTAATAAAGTGTAGCCCTAGTTCGTGTTTTATTATTTTGTTTTGTATTGTAACCATTTGTTTCAACAATTCTCTCTTGTTTCTAGTGGAACCTTTATTCTTTCTTAAATAAACCTTCTTTTATTTATTATAAGTGGTCATAAGTGTTGTGCATTATACATAAGCAGTGATTTAAGGTAAAGCTGGTAAACTGAGGTACATTGCTTCTTTAGGAGCAGAGGAGCTGGGATTTCTGTGAGTAGCCAATGTCAGGGGCTAGATATCAGAAGGGAATGCTTTGAGGAGACTTGGGGACTGGGGTGCACCACTTATTAACTTGTATGACACAGAGACCCCTTGATGAAGGATCCCCTGTCATTTTGCAAACAACTTTCACCTCATACCTGACAAATTCATTACACCAAACACATTATACAGGATATTTATCTATAAAAGGTAACATGTAAGGTAGCTACAGATAGCTTGTAACTTATCAAGATTCCAAATCATTGCAAAATATATTTATGGAAATACTTAAGGAATGATGTATTTATATTGGAAGTATGCTTCATAGACTTGGAGTAAAGATTAGTCACTTGGGAAAATGTGATCCATTCAAGCAAGAGGGAGATCTCACCTCTTCCTAGTCAAGGTAATGCAAGATTCTATTGTCTAACCATGTCACATCCTAGAACAGTCAATGAAAAACCATCAAAGACAATTGCAAATGATCTAAACCACTTGGAGGTGAAAAGGAATATTATAGCAGGCAGGAGATTGCCCTGGCTATGAATAAAGACAAAAGAGTGTTTCTGTATAACAGAATATAGGGAAAGGCCTTCTTTATCCATTCGCTGAGGAAAACCCCTAAGGTGTTGATGGGTAGGGCTTCTTTCATAAATGTTTGAATCTCGTTTTTGTGAAACTAGCCAGCTTTGCAACTGACTGAACTTTGGTGGGAAAAACTGCTTTATTATATAGGAAAAGTAACTACTGATAAGCATAGACCCAGGTTCACATTTTATTATTTTGTTTTGTACTCTAACCAGTTGTTTCTATCACTTTCTTTCATCTCTAATTCAATCTTCCTAAAATAAACTTACTTTTATTTTATTTTAACTGTTTATTATAAATGCTGTGTGGTTTACAGGAGAAGTGGTTTAAGGTAAAATTGGTAAACTGGGGTACATTGCCCTTTTTAGTGCAGAGGATCTGGGATTTCTGGGATTAGCCAGTGTCAGAGGCTGGATATCACAGAAGGATGATTCAAATAGACTCAGGGACTGGGGTGCCCCTATTGTTAACCTGCAAAATGAAGGTAGGGTTGGCACATCCCAGAGGAGAGTGCTTGAGTGGCTGACAGGCTGATGGGGCTAGGGAGCTCGCATCCAGCTGCCACAGGCAAGACTCCCTCTCTGGAAAGGCAGGGAGTAACAAGGTGACTCACAGTCCTGAGTACTCTGAGAATTGTGAGAGCACCTAGATCCAAAGAGGGTTCCTAGCTATGAATCACAAAGCAGAGATAGGTACCTTGCTGCATCCTGGACTTCAGGACCTATCTCTGTGGGAGGGATGGGTCTTAGCACACTCATGACACATTCCTCTTGTTGGCATCTCCTATTGGCTAGCTTGGGCATCTCCCCACCTAGCATGTTTGCCTTGGTAAATGGCAGTGTAAGGTGCCACTTTTTCTCCATTCATTGTATCAGGAGCCTAGGCCCCTAATTTCTTCTGACATCTGACTTCTGATGGCACAAACAATAAATTAGTTGTTGGGTAACTGAGATAGCCATACTATCATGGCAGCAGCATCTAGAGACATCAAGCTGAACCATCCAACATCAATATGATAAAGGGGTCAGTCAATAACAAGATGACATGTTGTTTTTTCTTGTGCTCCATGAGGCCAGGACAGGGAGCTCAAGAAGCCCCAATAGTAAAGCTGTAAGTTAAACCACTTGTGACCACAACATCTCCAATTGTAACAAAGAAGAATGTTTTAGTTCATATAGTTGTTCCGAGGGCCTTGCGAGAACTCATCAGAGAGACTAAGAGATGAAGATCTGAGTTGTCTATCTGCCAAGAATTGCACTATCATTCCAAAATATAGTTCTGCACCACCTGTTGTGGTTGTTCCTTAGAAAGGTCGTGCCTGATGTACTGCCTGAGATGCTCCACTGTTTCAGAAAAAGGGTTATCACAATGCCTAACTCCTTTTGTGCATTCATGATGAGTTTTTCTTCTCAGTTCTTAGGCAAACTCCCATTGAATTCTCATGGAGAGTTTCTGTGTAAATGCTGAACTTTTGCTGGTAAAATGATACCTGCTTTAAAAAAAATACTTCTAGTTATAAAAGAAACATATATATTGAAGCTGATGTTTCTGTAGCAGGCAAGGAAATGCTTTAGTAAACCAAATATGAATTTAAGAGTTAAGAGAAGTTGATCATTTGCTTCAGGATGTTAGCCTGCAATCAAATAGGAAGAGGAACCGTTCACCTCATCTAAACTAGTCTTAGAAGAATTACCCAAAGGTTCTTATCTCTTGATATTTCTGGTGTCACTTTAAACTAACCGTGATTCAAAAAGTAATTCAAACAGAATGCAGAGTAAGAAAGTAGCATTTAATTCCTTCTTCAGAATATGGATCATGAGTCTTGAAACTGAATTGCATTTCAGTTTGGGGTTGGACCTTACAGTCCTTGGGAGTTACGCATAATTATCTTTAATCCTTTCCACTGCTGACTCAGTACTTTAAAAGTGTCGGGAGAGAGCTGCCTCTTTTCAGTTTGCTCTCCAATCCCTGCTTATTTAAAAAGTACAGGTGAGTAATCTATATTTCAAAGAAAGATGACCTTTACTTGATTTAAATGGAATCTTTCTTTCAATATCTGAAATGAGAAAGTGATTAAAGCTTTGGTTGATAGGCAAGATGTATTTTAGGAACAGATAAGCTTAAAGGTCAGACATTGTCAAAAAGAGGACTTTTTAATTTTTTAAATACTTCCTAAGAATCATGGTTTATGCATGTCTGCCACATTTTTAAAGTTCTAAAATAAAATTGTTCTGCATTTTCATAAGATTCACCATTCAGTGCTAGCCAGAATTTGATATGGTTGGATGAGAAATTACCCCAATATATTTGGTCTTTGTGTTGCTATTGAGACAGGATGTTTCGCCTATGAAATCATTTTAAAATAAACTGTATGAAACATTACCTCTGCTTTCACAGAATCATTTGTTTTATGGGTACTGATGATCTAAACAAAGAATATTTATATCTAACCAATAAGTTAAGACCAGGCTTTACCTGAATGCTGTGAATAAGCAGAGTTGCAATCTTTGTTTGAAAAAGAACAGTAGGGATGGGCAGAAAACAAGAATTCAGTTTCATGGGAAAAAATGAGTTTAAATATTTGTTTTTATTCCTTAGCAGAACAAAACTTAGATCTATCAGAATTTCTCTCTCTCTCTCTCTCTCTCTCACACACACACACACACACACACACACACACACAACAGAGACCCACCCCAGAATAGCCAATAGCCGGAGGTTATTTAAATATATACTGGTCCAGAAAAAAAAACAAGTCTAATGCTAATGCCTGATGGTTGGGGCACTCATTTGGGAGGTAAGAGTGCCTGGTTCACATCTCTACTTTCCCTATATCTTTCAAGTTGGAGTTGTTCAACTTGGTATACATAATTCAGTATTCATTGGGACACAGAGCAAGAGACTAGAAGAGTGAGGTCTGACTGATCCTTTTCTGACTGATTCAAAGCAGAACTTGAACCTCCACCTCTCCCCCCCGCCGTATCCTAACCACTGAGCTGTTAGCTGCTCTGGGCTGGGATTCCCTTGTTTTCACCAGAAATTCCATTCTGTACCTGAGGCACCTTCCTGATGAAAGTTTTGTCAAAAACAATATGTTTCCGCAAAAAGTTTCAGATTTGAACAAATAGGCAGTTTCCAATGGGGAAAAAAAAATAAAACCTTAATCAAAAAATTCCATTGTTTGAGCTAATGGAAAATATACAAGTTTCTCAAATCTCACACTTTTCTTAGAATAGATAACAAATGTAATACATTTGAAGATTTCAAACTAGTACTTATGGGGAAATTATTTATATTAGAGGAGTACCATAACTTTGCACAATTAGCATCTTGTTCTTTCAAATGGACTTCTCTTACAGTCTCTTCTCATTGTTCTGCCCTTCATCTATCTTTCTTCCCTCCATTCTGTGTCATTCACTCTTACTCCTCACCCCTATTTTCTTCCTCATTCCATCTCTCTATATTTACCTTTAATTATCTTATTCTGTTGTCTGCCAATATCTCCATCTCTTCCATAGTCATAACATACACTAAGGGCTGTGTTAGGTGAATGAATGAACTAATTGGCTATCTTATATTCCTAATATGAGGTGTTCAATGGAGATCGATTGTATTATGGTTTGGTGTGTGATGATTGCCACCACTACTGACCCTACCTACTCCTGAGGTGAATATTACTAAGTACTTGGCAGCAAGTCAAATAGATTCCCTATTGCAGATATAATTGAAATTTGCTTCATAAATCATAGAGTATACCCTAACTGTCATCATCATGGATGGGTCCAGGAATCTACTGTATAACTATATATCTGAATGCCATGTGGGGGACACAGGCCCCAGAATTGAGGCACAATAATTTGTGATAAAAGTACATGTCACAATATCCCTCTCACTGTTCTTTCATATCACTTTTCATAACTTTCTTTTTCTTTCTCCTGACCTTTTTCCTCTATGTTTTATTCCTTCCCCACCTCCTCTATTTCCTATAACTAACAATGCCCCATCTTGATCTCTCCAACTCCCCCTTTTATTTATTTTCCCTCTTTGGTCCTATCCAGGGTGAGAGAGTCCTGCTCCTTGAATTCCTATACTAAGTTCACTTGTTTCTTCTCGTCTGTTTCCATCCATGAAAACTGATTACTTTCCTTGAAAACATGTTGATCATACATTCCAAAGGAATGCATGTTTAAGGAGACTCTCATTGCCTTCAGTGTGGTAAGAATTTTACCCATAGTTTGTTTGTTCTCTGTGTACACAGCTTTGTACAAAGGTAAGCTAAAGAATTTGAAATAGGAGAATAATGCTCAGGTATGGTGAGACTAAGTAGTAAAATAAATACAGGACTCAGGCTTTGGTCAAGCCCTGTGTTAAGGGGCAGTGTGTAGCTGTGCTATCCTAGAAGCAGAGCAGGAGTAATATTGTGATTCAGTCTGACTCCTGGTTTCCCCTTGCTCCAGGTTTGGTTGTTTCATTGGTGGGGAGGACAGTGTTGCTGTTTGGTGTATGGCTGTGCGAGGAAAGTAATCTGTGTCAACCTTATCCTTGGTGCAGTTTACTTAGATAATGCACTGGCTTATATATGCCATGTGATGAGGGAGGTGGAGCCACAGCTGACCATAATAAAAGTAGTCCATGCAGGTACATAGTTGCTCTGTATGTCCTATTGCATGAGAGCTTAGCTAAGGTCACAATTTTCTCCACAATAATTGGGTATATAGATAATTAATTCTAAAACAAGAAGCGGGGTTTTGAAAATCATTTTTGGGGTTCCATGTTCATTTTCATATTATTTAAGCAAATATAAATAAGATAATTTAGAGGAGGATTTATTTAATGTAGCTATCTAGTAATCATATAAAGCATAACAAAGCAATCTGTGAAGTCTGATTATAAAATATGCGGTTAATTACTCATTTTATGTTTAGGAAATGCATCCCTTTTGATCTCAACAGTCAATTTTATAATGCATAATCTTAGCTCTGTTTATTTTGTTATTTTTATTTTTTGTAACCTGAGATCAAAAATTGAATCCAAGTGCAATGATTTCTGGGGAAAGATGAGAAATTGGTGAAGGGAGAGGGTAAGAACATGCTAGGGTTAAAACAGGTCTAGTAGTAATAACTATCTAGGTAAGAAGAACAATTGCTTTGAATTAACAACATGTGACTGTTCACCCATGTTCTTCTAATAAAAAAGTTGTCTCCATTCACTAGTAAAACTATTTACCAGTTCAGGAGAAAGAACAAAAGTCTCCTTTCTGTGAAGCTCAAAGGTGAAGATTGCAAATTGTTCCTATTTTCTATGTCACTTTATATAATGCTAGAATTTTATAACTCCGGACAACTGCGGATTGGCTTCAATAGTTTGTAGAAATAAGTAAATACACTGCTAAGGAACTAAGAAGCCAATAGCACAAAGATCAATGTTTAGACTGAGTGGAAATGTTATTTACTTACAAATCATTTTTGGTTTGCTTTTTGTCTGGTACAAACAAATGCATTTGGGTCTGTTATGAAACCCACAAATACATGGAAATTCAGATGGCCACCTCAGTGCTTAAGGAGATATGGTCAAGTCAAATGAACAAACTCATTTCTCCCTAGTCAGAAGTTTCTAGCTACCTCTAAAGAGAAGTTATTACACTGCTCTACCGCCAAAATGCTTCTGAAATAAATGTAGTCAAACTTTACTAATTCTGGGTCACTGAGAATGAAAATGATGCTTAAAATTGTTGATTGGCTCTACTTTTCAAGATATGCTATTGGGTCAGTATATACGACCCTTGACTTGGGAATGGCGGAGGATAAGTGAGTTATAAAGGGAAGGGATCTCAATTTAAACCAGAAATACATCTTTGACTGGATCTAGGAATAAATCTATGACTGGGTTTGGACAGTACTTGCTTTTTAGGCAAAACAATGAATGATGCAATCTGAAGCTGGTATTGTGTCATACATGATATGAATTGCATCATGTTATTCCTAGAAGTCATGGATGATGCAATCATAACGAAGCTTACATCACTCTGCTGAACAAATTGCCCTATGTCAGCTCTAGAAATCATACAGCGTTGTGCTCTCTTATTTGTCAGTGTTTGATTTTGCAAAGGGACACATTTCTGTTTAGCCAAAGTGAGCAGAGATGCCTCATACTGGTGTGAACAGTGCAGATAATTTCTGCTATGTTTGTGGTGAAGTGACTTTTGTATCACAAAAGTGCAGTATAACCACTATGGTTAAGAAAGCCTACCACCTTTATTTTGGCTGAAAAAATTGGAGATCAGGACAAGAGGTGGGCCCCACACATATGCTGCAACACTTGTGCAACAAATCTTCGCCAGTGGTTGAACAGGAAAAGGAAATCTATGCCTTTTGCAGTGCCAATGATTTGGAGAGAGCCAACAGATCATACCAGCAATTGTTACTTCTGCATGGTTCCTCCAGTTGGGAAAGGTGTGTCAAAGAAGAAAAAGTGGACTGTGCATTATCCAAACATTCCATCAGCTATACGCCCAGTACCCCACGGAGAAGGACTGACAGTTCCTGATGCATCAGAATCATTCTCACTTGAGTCAGATGAGGAAGAGGAAGAGGATGAAACTTCTGGTCCTGAACCATCAATGTCACAGGACCCACATTTTCTCCCATCCTCCTCCTCTGAACCACACCTCATAACACAAGGTGAACTGAATGATCTTGTCAGGGATTTGGAACTACCCAAGAGTAAGGCAGAGCTGTTGGGCTCCAGACTACAGCAGTGGAATCTCCTGGCAGGTGATGTTAGGGTTTCCATGTTCTGTGACCGTCAAAAGGATCTTGTCCCATTCTTCTTCATGGAAGGTGATCTTGTAGCCTGCAACAACATCGATGGTGTGATGGCAGCTCTCAACATCGTTCACGATCCAGATGAATGGAGACTGTTCATTGATTCATCAAAGACGAGTTTTAAAGCTGTTTTACTGCATAATGGCAATGTTTTGCCATCAATTCCAGTTGGTCATGCAGTCCATATGAAGGAAACCTATGACAACATGAAACAACTTTTGAGGTGCCTAAACTATTACCAACATCAATGGCAGCTTTGTGGCGATTTGAAGGTTGTTGCTCTCTTGCTTGGTCTGCAGACTGGATACACAAAGTACTGCTGTTTTCTCTGCGAATGGGATAGTCGTGCAAGAGATTCCCACTACATCAAGAAAGATTGGCCACTCCGACAGTCATTGGAGCCTGGGAGGAAAAGTGTTCAGCATCCACCACTTGTTGAATCAAGGAAGATTTTGTTACCACCCTTAACATCAAGCTGGGTCTGATGAAGAGCTTTGTCAAGGCCATTGACAAAACACAAGCAGCTTTCAAGTACCTCCGTGGAAAATTTCCAAGGTTAAGTGAAGCTAAGATAAAGGAAGGTGTCTTTGTTGGTCCTCAGATTTGTGAACTTCTTCGAGATGATGCATTTGACCATGCACTGCGTGGCAAGGAAAAGATGGCATGGAAAGCCTTCCAGTTAGTGGCAATAAATTTTCTCGGAAACAACAAGGCAGACAGCTACAGGTTGTTGGTGGAAAACCTCCTCAAGGCATACAAAAGCCTTGGTTGCAACACGTCACTAAAGATACATTTTTTGCACTCTCATCTAGATTTTTTTCCACCTAACTGCGGAGCAGTGAGCGACGAGCACCGTGAGCGATTTCACCAGGACATTGCAACAATGGAGAAATGCTATCGGGGCAAATGAAGCCCATCAATGCTTGCAGACTATTGCTGGACAGTGACAAGAGATGCTCCGTTTAATGAATACAAGAGACAAGCCAAGAAGCGCCAAGTAGATACTGAATAGGACTAAACTATGTACCTAATAGTTTTTTGCCTTTTGTTTCATAATCAATTTTATTTATATAACCCTTTTGCTGATTTTTAAAGTGTTACATAAACAGGACAGGTGAAGTATTATCATGTAAAGCAACCATAAACACATGAAAAGACCTAGGTTTACAATTTTTGATTAAAACTCTACTATCTACACAATATACAAAGACATAAAATGTAAAAACTTAAATATCTTAGAAACAGTAGCCAATCAGTTGTTTTAATTGTCATATTTGAATTCAGCACATCAAAATACATAATAAATAGTACATTTTATCTCTGAAGCAGACGACTTCTCAAAAATTGTAGACCAGTGTTAAGAGATTCTTAAAGAGAATTATTTTTTGCCATTTTTATAATCCAAATAATACCCTGTCACTGAACAGTATGCTACCTCTTGAGCAGGACATGGAATCAGCTTTATCAGTGATCCCAAACACTCTATGCTAGGTCCGGAACAGAGGCAAGATTTCTGCATCCACTAAAACTCCAGGAATCAATTAGGTAAGTAGAAAATAATTACCCAAATAGTAAAAGTGTCCAGCATTCTGGTTATGGGATCTTTATGACTACCAGCAATAAGCATCTCAGCTTTATGTTTTATCTGAAAGATGTAAATCCCAGGAACACAGTTCCCCTAAATAATAACTTTTCTTATACTTTCATGTATGTGTTTACAGTCCTGTACTGGATGTCCATATTAGAAAGAGTAAAATGTTCACATATGTTTATGTATACTGTGATTAAGAACAGTTGTTTTGTTGTTAACATTTTATGTCCTTCAAACATGTAATTAAATAATACATATGAATCCCATTGCAGTCAATGGGACAACTTACATATGTAAAATATTTGCAGAATCACGGTGTAAAACATCAAAAGATTGTAAATAATTGAAGTTAAAAATCAGTTCTGTGTTTGTATGTTGTATGACATTGTTTCTTTTGAGCTGAACTATTGATTTTCCCCCATACATTTGTCCTCTTTTTTGACTAACTCTAGATACTAATTTATCTGGCACCCCATGACAGATTTAGTGTGTTATGTTACATGGCTACTCAATGTAATCCACTAGGAGGTAATCTTTCCTGTTTAATTTGGTTTCACATAATGTTTCCTGTATTTATTACAGATTTCACACTTACATATGTTCTGATAGCATTAATGGACAGAGAAGAACACCTAGGGCTCTGTTCTTAGACTTCTGAATGCCAAGATTCTCACTGTGGATTATACTTAGTATTTCCAACTTCATGCTCTCCAGAATTATGACATGATGTCCTTTGTATGGAATCTCCTTGCGTAGAGCAATTTCAGCTTTATAGTTCCAATATGGATTTGTGCTTGGAGATGTATGGACATCCCTCTAGAATTACTTTGTTGAAGTGTTGCAAGATTGGGACCTCTTGTGTTTTTTGTTTTGAGCTTGTCAGATATTGTTTTGGAATCGAGTCATGTTCTCTTCAAACTCCTCTTCAGGGTGTAAGAGCAATACCACTGCCACATAACCAGCCATCAGTATCAAACAACACTGGTGGATATTGTTACACTGAAGACCCCTAGAATTAAAGGCACAATAGGATGATCTATGGATAGAGGGCCACATCTTCATATGGGTGTGAGTAGATTTAGATCCTTTAGATTTATGTGGAATTATATCTATTTACACCAGTTAGGCTCTGGCCTGAACTCTATTTCCTTTCATTAGAAATTAGAAAGCAGACCCTTAATGTTTTAATATTTTGCATCTGACAAAGTGAGTATTCACCCATGAAAGCTTATGCTCCAATACATCTGTTAGTCTTAAAGGTGCCACAGGACTCTCTGTCACTTTTTACAGATCCAGACTAACACAGCTACCCCTCTGATACTTAATATTTTGTGTGTGTTTTATATTTCATTTTATTATAGCATTATTTTAAAAGAAAGTTAATAACTTATTCTGCAGCTTTTGGATGCGTAACAACCACTGGTGTCATGCCAAGTTGAGGCATGGAGTTACATTTATTTCATTAAATTACAGACTGATTATAGCAAAAAAAAAAAAAAAAAAAAAAAAAAAAACCTTCCATACAGCCACATCTATCCACAAAATATTTTCAAGTTAACTTTTTGTTGCTAATGCATAACAATTTCAAACAGCAGTAGTTTAGATTCAGGTTATATACTCCTGACACATTCCTAATCTCTGAAAAAATGACAGTAAAAGCCATATTAACACAGCTTGTCATTAGTTATGTAACTTAAAGAGATGCACTGCCTGAGCTCAGACAGAAGAATTTTCAACTTGGAAAAGCATCACAAGAGGCAGTAACTTACCATAAAGACTGCAAAATCATTTAATTGCTGACTATTTGTTCTCTTCATCACAGTATAATATTGAATACAATACAAATTATGGGTGCACTGCAGCAACATAAATACTGTAGTTGCATATTTCAGATGTCACTGTTTTGTTACTAATAGAAAGAAGCTGGACTAACTTTGGACTGAACAATTCATCCTTCTTCTAAGTCTGTGGTTCCCACAAGAGAACATATAATTAAGGGTGAAGGGCTCAGAAGATGTACATTTTAAATTTTCAAAAGTGTTTAGTGATTTTGGAAGCCACCATTTTTGGGTGCCCAATTTGAGACACTATAGGGGCTTGGTTTTCAGAAAGTACTGATCACCCAACGTCTGTAAATCAGGCCTCTGTAAAGTTGGAGACCCAAAAATTGAGAAACTCAACATCATTAATCACTTTTAAATGTTTAGGCCAATGGAGTCTGATTTCTCCAAAGGCTAAGTTTTACCATACAAAGAAGCAATAGATTGATGTTTGTGATCATTTGACACCCCCGAACTATTAGTGATATATTATACCTCATTAGTCCTGCATCTAAAATGTGTCGTTATATTAACTACAATAGTTAATGTTATTTAAATATAAGCTTATACTATACTCTCCTTTTTTATTCTAATTTTGATAGTTTCCTGGTGTATAACCTGGGAAAGTCATTTATCCTTTCTGTGTCTCCATTTTCCTGTCTGTAAAATTAGGATGTTATTTATTACAGGCAGCTTATAAGGATTAATTAGATATTATTTATGCACTGTTTTGCAAATGTAAAGTATTTTCATTACTATTGGGTTCTCCAAATTGAAGGGACTTGAAAGAACAGAGAGAAGGGCTACAGAAGGGAGAATACACATTTATCATTCTAATGCATTTGACAGAGCCCAGAAAGAAGTGGGAGTTGCTCACGTTGTATAGCCTGAGAAGGAATACGAGGGACTGGAAGAGATGCAGACTTTAGCAGAAAGTATTTTCTTCAGAGATTCAAGTGAATTTAAAAAGAATTGAGTGAGCAGGTATGTATAGTAACCATGGAACTTTTAGTCCCCGCTGGAGGGAATGGCTTAGTGGTCTAAACAACTAGTTTAAAATATTTATCTTCCCTGGAGCCCCAGGATCAAATCTAGGCAGAGTTAGCTCAGCCCTTCATCTTTATATCTTCAAGGTAAATAAAATGAGTTCCATGCAGCTTACTCTTCACTTTCTTTTAAGAAACAACCTTAAAAACTGAACTCTCTGGTCTGTGTATCATGGTGTGTTTTGCTTGCCCGCTGCGGGTCTGGTACTACGTATATGATACACAAAGAGATTTGGGATTAAAAGTATTATACAAATGTTAAATATTAGTCTTTATACATAACTAGGACAGGTTGAATTGGGACAGCTGCTTCCATAGTTGCTGAAACTACAGATACTAGGGGTGCTGCCACACCCTCTGGCTTTAAGTGATTTCCATTATATACAGGATTTAGAGTTTGGTTCAATGTCTCTTAGCACTCCCGCTATAAAAAGTGTCCCGGCACCCCTGGCTTCTTCATTGAGAGATGCCCTAGAAAATTGATTTAGTCTAATTCTGTTCAATCAGCAGACTTTGAGCATAAATTTCAGTTAATGGAGATTAATTTATGTAGTGACAAAGAGTTACCTTGGGTTTAACCAAGTGTTAAATAGATATGAAGTTCTAAATCCATTTTCTTAAATGACAAGATGCCAAATAAAGACAGAGGCCTGGTCTACACTACGACTTTAATTCGGATTTATCAGCTTTAATTCGAATTAACCCTGTAACCGTCCACACAACGACGCCATTTAATTCGATGTAAAGGGCCCTTTAAATCGATTTCTGTACTCCACCCCAACGAGCGGAGTAGCGCCAAAATCGATTTTAGCAATTCGAATTAGGGTTAGTGTGGCCGCAATTCGATGGTATTGGCCTCCGGGAGCTATCCCACAGTGCATCATTGTGACCGCTCTGGACAGCAATCCGAACTCGGATGCACTGGCCAGGTAGACAGGAAAAGCCCCGCGAACATTTGAACTTCATTTCCTGTTTGCCCAGCGTGGAGAGCACAGGTGACCACAGATACCTCATCAGCACAGGTAACCATGCAGGCTGATAATCGAAAAAGAGCACCAGCATGGACCGTGAGGGAGGTACTGGATCTGATCGCTGTATGGGGAGAGGATTCAGTGCTTGCAGAACTTCGTTCTAAAAGACGAAATGCAAAAACTTTTGAAAAAATCTCCAAGGGCATGATGGAGAGAGGCCACAATAGGGACTCTGAGCAGTGCCGCGTGAAGGTCAAGGAGCTCAGACAAGCCTATCAAAAAACAAAGGAGGCAAACGGTCGCTCCGGGTCAGAGCCACGGACATGCCGCTACTACGCCGAGCTGCATGCAATTCTAGGGGGGGGCTGCCACCACTACCCCACCTTTGTTCGTGGATTCTGGGTCGGGGATAGTCTCGACGCCTGAGGATTCTGCCGAGGGGGTAGAGGAGGAGGAGGAGGAGGAGGAGGATGAGCTTGCAGAGAGCACACAGCACTCCCTTCTCCCCAACAGCCAGGATCTTTTTCTCACCCTGACTGAAGTACCCTCCCAACCCTCCCAAGCCAGTACCCAAGACTCTGACCCCATGGAAGGGACCTCAGGTGAGTTTACCTTTTAAAATATAAAACTTGTTTTAAAAGCAAACGGTTTTTAATGATTACTTTGCCTGACTTTGCATTCGCGGTCAGTTCAGCTACTGGAAAAGTCTGTAGCTACTGGAAAAGTCTGTTAACGTGTATGGGGATGGAGCGGAAATCCTCCAGGGACATCTCAATGAAGCTCTCCTGGAGGTACTCCGAAAGCCTTGCCAGAAGGTTTCTGGGCAGTGCATCTTTATTCCCTCCTCCATGGTAGGACACTTGACCACGCCATGCTTGCAGCAAGTAATCTGGTATCATTGCCTGACAAAGCCTGGCAGCGTATGGTCCCGGTGTTTGCTGGCATTCAAGCAACATCCGTTCTTTATCTTGTTGTGTAATCCTCAGGAGAGTGATATCACTCCTGGTAACCTGGTTGAAATACGGGAACTTAATTAAGGGGACAGAGGTGGCCATTCCTACTGGGCTGTTTGCCTGTGGCGGAAAATAAATCCTTCCCTGCAGTTAGCCAAGCGCAGATGGGAAATTGGCCCTGAGTTTTTCGCGTTTGGCTAGCAGGGATCTTCCCTGTTACCAGCCACGCGGTGGGGGGAGGGTACCGTGATCATCCCAGAGAATTCATGGAGAGGGGGGGGGGGCGGCGGCGGGGGGGGGGGGGGTTTGGTGCCTGCAGGGATCTTCCTGCAGGGTTAGTTTGTTTTCTGGTGCTGCTGAATGTTAACAGAAAAACCGCAGCACTCTACTTGCCTGAAGGGGCCCAGACAAGCACCACCACACTGCCCCCCCCCCCCCAACTGGCTGAGATTGGCCAGGCTTCTGCAGCACTCTACAAACTATGCTTGGTATGTTGGAAAGCACGGACGGCGCTGAAGCTTACCATGGCCGCATGCAAGCCGAATTCTGTTGCTGGAACGTGAACCTCTGTTGCCCAGACCTGTGATTGATCTCTAGCAGCAAAGTCACAGGCACTCAGCATTAAGAGGCAAAATGCGACCTTGCACAGAAATCACATGTGCTATGTAATGTGAACAGTGTTGGTCACCGTGAAAGAGTATAAGCATTGTTCTGCAAAATGTAGCTTTTAAAACAATTCTCTCTTTTTTCCCCTCCCTACAGCAGCTGCAAATTCCTCAAGCCTCCCTCCTCCATCCCGAAGGTTATCACAGATAAGGCGTCGTAAGAAGAAGACGCGGGAGGACATGTTTTCTGAAATTATGCAATCCAGCAGGAGTGACAGAGCTCATCTGAATGAGTGGAAGGAAACAGTTTCAAAGTATAGGAAAGAAGTCAGTGAACGTGAGGAGAGGAGGGACCAACGTGAGGAGAGGAGGGACCAACGTGAGGAGAGGAGAGACGATCGAGATGAGAGATGGCGGCAGGAAGACCAGAGGATGAAGGATGCAACGCTGGGGCTGCTCCGGCGTCTGGTGGAGGTTCAGGAACGGCTGCTGGAAAACAGACTGCCGCTTCAGCCCCTGTTCCACCCTCCCCCCTCCCCATGTTCCGTATCCTCCTCACCCAGACGTGTAAGAACACGGGGGGGGAGGCTCCGTACACCTTCCCATTCCACCCCAGTAGACAGCCCAAGCAAAAGGCTGTCATTTTTTTAACCTTTTCTTTGTGGCTTTTTCCTTCCCAGCAATCCTCCTCCCAAATACCACCCGGGTTCCCTCCCTCTTTTTCTAATCTATTAATAAAGAATAAATGATTTTTAAATGATAGTGACTTTATTTGGTTTGAAAGAAAGCTGGGGGAAGGGGCAGGGTGGGTTCCTTACAGAAAATCAGTCAGTAAAGGGGGAGGGTATTCATGAAGGAGAAACAAACAGATATTTCACACGGTAGCCTGGCCAGCCATGAAACTGGTTTTCAAAGCTTCTCTGATGCACAGCGCTTCATGGTGTGATCTTCTAATCGCCCTGGTGTCTGGCTGCACGTAATCAGCAGCCAGGCGATTTGCCTCAGCCTCCCACCCCGCCATAAAGGTCTCCCCCTTACTTTCACAGAGATTGTGGAGCACACAGCAAGCAGAAATAACAATGGGGAGATTTCTTTGGCTGAGGTCAGAGCGAGTCAATAATGAACGCCAGCGGCCTTTTAAACGGCCAAATGCACATTCTACCACCATTCTGCACTTGCTTAGCCTGTAGTTAAACAGCTCCTGACTCCTGTCCAGGCTGCCTGTGTATGGCTTCATAAGCCATGGCATTAAGGGGTAGGCTGGGTCCCCAAGAATAACTATGGGCATTTCAACATCCCCAACGGTTATTTTCTGGTCCGGAAAGTAAGTCCCTTGCTGCAGCCCTTTAAACAGAGTAGTGTTCCTGAAGACGCGAGCGTCATGAACCCTTCCCGCCCAGCCCGCGTTGATGTTGGTGAAACGTCCCTTGTGATCCACAAGTGCTTGCAGCACCATTGAAAAGTACCCCTTGCGGTTTATGTACTCGGTGGCTTGGTGCTCCGGTGCCAAGATAGGGATATGGGTTCCGTCTATTGCCCCACCACAGTTAGGGAATCCCATTGCAGCAAAACCATCCACTATAGCCTGCACATTTCCCAGAGTCACTAACTTTCGTAGCAGCACCTGAGTGATTGCTTTGGCTACTTGCATCACAGCAGCCCCCACAGTAGATTTGCCCACTCCAAATTGATTCCCGACTGACCGGTAGCTGTCTGGCGTTGCAAGCTTCCACAGGGCTATCGCCACGCGCTTCTCAACTGTGAGGGCTGCTCTCATCTTGGTATTCTGGCGTTTCAGGGCAGGGGACAGCAAGTCACAAAGTTCCATGAAAGTGCCCTTACGCATGCGAAAGTTCCGCAGCCACTGGGAATCGTCCCAGACCTGCAACACTATGCGGTCCCACCAGTCTGTGCTTGTCTCCCGGGCCCAGAATCGGCGTTCCATGGATAGAATCTGCCCCATTAACAACATGATCTCCAAAGCACCGGGGCCTGTGGTTTCACTGAATTCTGTATCCGTGTCTGTGTCCATGTCCTCATCATGCTGCCGCCGCCGCTGCCTCCTCTCCTCGTTTTTCTGGTCCTGGCTGAGCATAAACTCCACGAGAACGCGCGAGGTGTTTGCAATATTCATGAGTGCTGTCTTGACCTCAGCGGGCTCCATGCTTGCCGTGGTATGGAGTCTGCAGTGTTCACCCACCCAGGAAAAAGGGCGCGAAAATGGTTGTCTGCCGTCCGTTGCTTTCATGCAGGGAGGGAGGGAGGGAGGAAGTGAGACTGTACCCAGAACCACCTGCGACGATGTTTTTTGTCCCATCAGGCACTGGGATCTTAACCCACAATCCCAATGGGCGCGGGAGACTGCGGGAACTATGGGATAGCTATGGATTTGCTACCCACAGTGCAACGGTGCAGAAATCGACGCTAGCCCCGGTACTTGGACGCACACCACCGAATTACTGTGCTAGTGTGGCCGCACTCATTTCGACTTTATACAACCTGTTTCTCAAATCCGAATTATCTAAATTCGGATTAATCCCGTAGTGTAGACATACCCTAAGGGTGGAATTTTCAAAAGCACCTGGAGAGTTAGGTTATCAGCTCCCAATGAGAGCCAATGGGATTTGGAACTTAAATCCATCAGATTTTTTTTTAATCCCACATTGAGCCCTAGATAGGCAGAAAGTGATTTGTTATAGGTGTTTAATACATTTTATTGTAGTCAAATACCTGTTCCGCTATTTTATGAATTCACACTTCCTCCTCATTTTAATCTTTGCCTCCAAGAGTTCCTCTTGCATTTCTACTTTGGGTACATCTACAATTGAACTTGGAGCATGCTTCCCAACTCCAATAGACACACACACATACACTAACTGTGCTTGAGCTAACATGTTGAAAATAGCAGTGTAGCTGAGGGTAGCATGGGCAGCAGCTCGATCTAGCCGTCCAAGTACATACCCATGGTGGTACTCCGGCAGCTAGCCCAAGCTGTCACTAGTGCTACCCCTGGCTATTTTTAGAGCACTAGCTCCAGCAGCACTAGGGAGTCTCTGTCTACTCAAGCTCCCACCTCAAAGTAAATATACTCTTTGACTGAGTGTTGATCTTGATGAAAAACAAATAATTCAGATTTCCTTATGAAAACATCACTGAATTTTCCTTTTTGAATCAATGATTGAGCAAATGGTTTTAACCTAAAGTAACCAAAGATAACAACACTGTAAATTTATCAAGACCTAAAGGTGATGTCAATTATTGGTGACACTTTATCAACATTTTAAAATGTTCTTGTTAAACCATATTCTAGTTCTGTTATTTAATTCTTTATTGATTTTAAGCAAATTCTTCAAAGTGTTTCTGTGCATCCCAAGCTTATCAGTATTCATAAAATACTGATTAGACATCTTTTGAAGCCCAGGAAAAAGACTTACTTGATAACTTATCTATACAAGCCTTATTTTAGTCAGAGGACCATAGTCTGATGTTATGTCTACATAGAATTATTTTTCAGTGGTGAATATCATGCATAGTTCAATAGCAGAGTATAGTCCTGAGTCTGTAAAGGGTAAATCAAGTCTAAATACTGATAGTAGAGGTTAGACCATCTAGAATCTAAAGGCAAATGTTATCTTTATATAATACACATAGATATACAGAGAGAGATTAAAATTTGATTTGTAGTGGTTTGGTAATACTGTAGCCAGTAATAATAAAATCATAAGACAGGAGTAGTCACGCTTGTTTCCCATTATTATTTAAGAATAACACACAATAAGAATAGATATATAATACCCAATATTTATGGAACCAGAACTTGCATCCAATGACAATCTGATCCCAGTCCTGTCTTGTTTGACCAATAACTCAATGCAATAAATGCAATCATTTATAGGCAGGTATTGAAAATCCTTAACTTCCTTTTTTACACATAGACAGTTATGCATATCCTCTTTCATTGGGTACACATTGCTAATTTCCAAGCACACATTCACACATTACAATATCTAGACTTTCCATACTAATATGATTAATACATTTTGCATTTAAAAGCACTGGTTTTAATAATCTGGATGTATTATGATAAAACCTAACTTTCCACTCTTACCAAACTAAAATTCCCACTCTCAGTAAAGGTTACACCACTTCATATTTTACTGCAAATTATTCTTAAAGCTTGCTAGGGGGGTGGTTCACTTAACAATTGGCTTTTTCTTAGCAATAGGCCCTTTGGCTTAATGGTTAATACAAACAATGGAAAATATTTATCAGAAATTTTCATTCTATGTGATACTGGCAAATATTTTGCACCTTCATTTCTAAACAGAAAGCAAGGCAGATCTTCCTTGGACAAGGGTTTTAACTTTAAAAATAAAAAGCATATAAGGTGAAATTCTTATTAGTAGGCTGCTGACCATGCCTAAATTGATTTTCAGGTCCCAGTATGCAAAAATAAAGGGTGTGTTATGGTGTGTGAAGTCCCTGGGACTACTCATCTGCTTAAATGCTTTGCTCCAGCATGTTCAGTGACTTGCACAACTCAGTCCTATAAAGGTTGTCATCTGTGAGGTGTCTTCAGATGTTTGGTCTATTTAGTCTTTCTCTCTAGCTTTCAGTCAGCTGAGAAGGATCTCACATCACCTACTGGGACACTGTTACAATTCTCTAGTGCTCTCTGCATTGTATAAAGCAGTGAGGCGCTGAAAAATGCACTCTGCCTTTGGGAAGAAAAGCAGGTTTTGCTAGCTTAATAGGCTCAACATAGATACCCTTTCTGCCCTCCCCAATGATATGTGTAGGACTTCACAGTTCCATAGCCTGGCCAGAGCACACAGTTCTGCTTGGCTTGCATGCTAGTTATGTGCCAGGAACAGGACTTGGGGGCTTCTTTTGTACCAATGCATATAACTAATAGAGGGGCAGTGTGGATAGGGCACTGGCCTGAGATTCATGAAATCTGGGTTCTATTTTGAGCTCTTCAGCTGACTTCTGTCACCTGAGGCATATCCCTTCACCTCTCTGTGCTTCTGATTTCACTCCCATACTTTGTTTATATAGTCTTCAGAGAAAAGACTGTCTCTTACAGTGTGTTCATATAGCATTTAGATCTTGATTGGGGCACCGATGCTCTATCATAAGTAACGTTCTAAACAATAAAGGAAAATGAATGATGATGCCCTTTCAAGAATGTATTCACATATGCACACTTCGTTAGTGATTTTTCCCTATAATATTGTTTGATAAGGACAAGCGAACCCATGAAGAACAGAAACAATTGTTTCTCAAATACCTCTTCCTATTTTCTAAGAAATTATACTTTTTAACATTTACACATTGCAGCTAATATATTTACTGCAGTATTGCATTTACTTCACAGCAAGCCCTTAAATATAAATGTTCTCTCCCAGCCTGTTGCTATTCCTAGGGCAGAAGAAGAAATTGTATGCCTGTGAACTATTTCCGGAATATCTGTAAAAAGCATATGAATAGATGAAGGATTTGAGTTAAAACAGTAGCATGAAAAAAGGATCACATGCAAATGTAGCAAATTAACTTTTGAGCTGACGATGTCAAAAGTCAGGGTCACAAGCATAGTTCATCTGGCATCCTGCTAATGAGGTCTTATTTAAAAAGGCAATGGATTTGTGTGTGTGTGTTTTAATGAATGTTATTTAGTTTTCTCTATTTTTACAAATCTTCAGTTTCTATGGCTGTTAAATGTAGCTTAAAACATCATTAATTTCTGAATCCCTTGAACTTGTCCTTTGGATATGTAATTTGTGCCATGTGAGTTTAGAATCATACAATCTTATGCCATTTACATTTTTCAAAGTACCTGATGAGAAGTTTTTCAGGAATACTGTATTTGTTAAATTATTGTTGAAGATTATTATACAAAAATAATTATGTTTCATTAACTTTTCCAGTAAAATACTGACTTGTTTTCAACATATATGATCATCCAAACACACGACCTTATAACTACATTAAGATATTTAATAACATATGCATGTAATTTTGCAAATTCTGATTTCATGTATTTTGTTCAACTTACATAAAACTTAACACTGCAATAGATTTAAGTATTTTAAAATTAAAAAATGCTCATATGATGATGTTTTGTCATATGCAATGCATACCTGCTTCTCTCCTAATTGTGACTCAGGTAAGTAACCAAACAAAGTAAATGACTGCTACAACAATGACTTTGTCAATCAGCTGTAGAAAGCTTTTTCTCAGATTGGTCAAGTTGACCTTAAATACGGTGACAACATTGAAAATAATTAAATGGTTAAATAATTAGATTCCTTTATAATGATTTTGCTACTAGTTTCTATTATGTATTCCATTATTATGAAGGGATATTGCTTGTTATGTACCTTGCTTCTATTCTGCTTCCAAACTGAATAGGCATTTTCATCAGGACTGATCCAATGGCCTGGAAGTCTTACCATTGACTTCAGCAGGCCTGGATTAGTCCCAGACTGCTATTTTTTTTAACTTTGACTAGCAATTGAAATTATAGCCACAGCATCTAGCAGGACTTGCCAACCTTGAACAAAGAAATATTCACCACAGTGGCTCTACCTACAAACCTGTTCTGTTTCCATGACTGCAACAGCTAGTTGAAAAATGGGTCAAAACTTCTACAATAGTTTTCACAAAATTTTGGACCTTTTTATCAAAATTTAAAAGAAAAATTTCATAAAATAATCAAGCTTTGAAATTTTTAAACCTACTATATCAATTGTTTCAGTCCTGCTAGCAAAGCTGTAGAAAGAATAGATACTCCTTTCAAACTATTCTTTGCTATTCCACAGTGGACCAACACTATCCGGGGGCCAACACTATTGCCTATATATGCATTAGCTTCTTCGAACCACATATGAGTTTATAGATAAGCAAATCCCTTCCAGTTGCGTTTTACTCATCAGAATAGTTTGACTTCTCCAGAGACATACCATCTCCTGTCACAGCCATTGAAGCAGCACAACCAGGGGAACCTAAGAGCTCCTTGAGGCATGAGTCTTTGGATTTGCCTCTTACTAAAGAAAAGACTGAGAAGGAAAAGAGCCAACTGTGGTCTGAAAACCTCTGTATTAATGTTCGTAATATTTTGGAAAAGCTGCCATGGACATCTGAGATAGCAAGGACATATTCTGCCTGAGAAAAGTAACTCTTTGGATGGGTAGAGCATACCAATGATTTTGTTGTTTGTTTCTGGCTGATGCAGCAAAACAAATGTCTAGAAAACCTCCATCAGGAGATTCTCTGTGAAGAGGATATTTTAATAAGGGCTATATTTAAGGTACTGATTTCCTTTTGGATCAGTATACTTTAAAAGAAAGCTCAGAAGCGTTCTTAATTTAAAACATAAAACAAATACACAACAATGATAATGTCACAAAAGAATTGCCAGAATAATACAGTTGACCAAATTCCCTCTCTTCTACACTGCTGCAAATACACTGAAGACAATAGTGTTGCTCTGCTGTAAATGAAAGTAGAATATAATTCTGGGTGTGTACTTTCTCTAAAGCTTGTGCTCCAATATATTTGTTAGTCTTAAAGGTGCTACAGGACCCTCTGTTGCTTTTTATAGATCCAGACTAACTAGGCTACCCCTCTGATACTTTCTCTACATAATGTACTATGTTTAGTGATCCATCAAATTTCTTTCTTCATCCCAGGAGTAATTCAACCAAGATCATTGCCTGTGCTGATGTACATCTATCCCTTTCTTTACATGTGTGCAAATTTTCAAATATATCAGGTGCTATTAGTCTAAGTAAAGCAACCTGGTATATTCTCCAGTTTAATGCTTGAATGGTTTCATATTTTCTGCCAAATATCAGTGTATATATTGTATAGAATTATATAAAAATAAATTTATCCTGGTAGATCAATGGATATTAAGAAGAATATGTTCATTTAGCGAATATATGAAACAATCATTTGTCAACATTATGAGCTGAATTGTGCCTTTAAAACAGAGTCCTTAGGCATTAAATGTGCTGGAATGGCAAGGTGCGCCAATACAGCAGGACTTCCTGAAAACTTTGTACTTGTGGTGGATGGAATGTCTCAGAGTGATATGGGAAAGCACAACTCACAGTGACACCTTGTAACTGAGTGCAGCAGGGGAAGACTCTATTCTGAAACTGCACACAGACTGAGCTCTGACAACTGTTGGGGGAGATGATAGTGCTAGCAACAGGATTTGAGCTTTCCTTGAGTTCTCTGAGCGCAAGGATTGGGACTGCACTTAGCCCCAGTAGGGTACAGTAGGACGGAAGACTCCATCCTTTTCTTCCTACTCCCGAACCCCAGAAACCCACCCTTCAGGACAAGACATAATCTGATTGTCCCATAATGTAATATAATGATCAGTAAAGTTACATGAATTTACAAAAGTATGTAGGATCAGGCTCAGGTTTGGAAAGAATTGCCTAATTCCTAAAATCAAGCAGCTAAAACAAAACATTTTGAATGATTTCATTTTAAGTTATTTCGTAAGTACAAAATATTCACACTGTATTTTAAGTGTTTAGGACAAGAATTTCAAACATATGAACCTAAAGGTAGACTCAGAGTTACATATTTTCAAATCAGGCATTTGCCTGAAATAGATTTAGAGGCTTAACTTTAGGCTCCTATTCTTGAAAATGTTCTCTTAGGGTACGTCTATACTTACCTCCAGGTTCGGCGGTAAGCAATCGATCTTCTGGGATTGATTTATCGCGTCTTGTCTAGACGCGATAAATCGATCCCGGAAATGCTCGCCGTCGACACCGGTACTCCTGCTCCGTGAGAGGAGTACGCGGAGTCGACGGGGGAGCCTGCCTGCTGCGTGTGGACCCGCGGTAAGTACCTTGTAGTTCGAACTAAGATACTTCGACTTCAGCTATGTTATTCACGTAGCTGAAGTTGCGTATCTTAGTTCGAACTGGGGGGTTAGTGTGGACCAGCCCTTAGTTACATCTATTCAGTCATGTAAGCCAAATATTCAAAAGTGGCCTATAACTTACTATCAGGTATAGTAGCTATTTCTGTAAGCCCCGTTGTTGCTATCCTGTTCTTGCCCATTGTGCATCACCCTACATGTGGCAGAAGTGAGAGAAAAAAATCCCTCTGCCCCTCACAAATGATCAGTTGCAGAATGATTATTGATTGTCTTAATTTTAGCAGACATATCTATATATGTTAAATCATAATTATAAACATTCACCAGTTCTGCAATGGGATAAGACTAAAAGAAGGGACTAATTAGTTTTCGTTATATCCTGTGTAACTTTGAACATCTGTCAGTTCCCTTCCAACTCATTCCTTTTCCAAGATAAATAGTCTTACTTTTATTTTTTCAATCTTTCATTGTATGTAAATCTTTCCCATGCTTCTAACTACCATTGCCCTGCACCTTTTCAATCCTTACTATGTGACAAGGAACATAAATTGGACACAGCTGTACTCCAGCTGAGGGAGTACCATTTTTTGGTCTGTTGTTACAATTTGTCTGTCATTTCTTTTTAACTCAAAATTCCTTTCTTAAATTTTCACTTCTATTTTTTTTTATTTAAGAGGCATGGAAATTCTACTTATATCTAAGGACTGGCCTGTGATCATATTTGTTATATCAACATTCTTAACCTTATATTGGCTATTTTATTTTCCTTAAGATAGTAATATACTTTTCTTATTCTTTTGTACGTTCTTGTTTCTTAGCATCACTTCTCTGAAATCTAGATAAGGTATGTCCTGTCCCAGGTTTTAAAACAGACACTTGAAATATTTCAGATAGGCTTTCACTGATCGAGATGTCTAAACTTATAACAAATAAATTAAAAAGTACTCAGGTAATATTAACTTGCAACTATAGATATGATAGTAAACTATACTTTTCACAGAACTCTGTGGGTTTTTTTTTACAATAATGTAGATAAAAATATTAAATATTTATAATGAATAATTTGGTAACTGAAAAGATAGGGAGCTACTCCTGCCATCTTTACTCAGCAAAATTGAATTCCCTTTATCTTTAATGTCCAACATTCACTCATTTTTTCCTGTGCTCTTTCACAGAGGGCTTGTCTCCACTACAAAATATTATCACAGTAAAGTATAACCTTGACGATCCAATTAGCACAATGTTAGGTAGTGACTCTGCACTAAGGTAGACAAGGACAAATAGCCTTTAGGATTGTGACAGGTAGTCATGGTTAAACTGGTGTCAGAGTTTAAACATGATTAGCTGAAGCAATTCTAAGCATAACATTTTCCCTGTCTGCATTTACTAGAAAGTCATGTTAGCATCACATTAGTTAACATCTGCCTGATTCTTTACCACTGAAGTCGATGGGAGTTTTATTATTGACTTCACCTGAAGCAAGATTAGGCCTATTAACTCTATACGGTCATGTTCCAACACAATAAACATTTGCACTGAAAAGGGGTATTTTTTCCCAAAAACACCTAAATGACTTAGGCTCCTTAGTGACAGATTTGTAAATGTTTTTAGGTACCTAAAGGTACAAATAGGCACCTGGGTTTTTTTCAAAGGTGCTTAGGTGCCTAACTTCCATTGGTAAGATTTGTTTATCGAACTAATGTTATCTAAAATTAATTTTTTTGCATATCCAGGAGAGGAAATGTTCAAGCTGCACAAAATTCTAAGTTATTGTACCAAACAAAACAAGCAAAACAAACAAACAGCTGTATTTGAACATTAGAGGACAAACCTGTTATGAAAAATATTTCTACCTCTATAGGTAGGTTGGTATTTTCTACCCATAAACCACCTACTGCATCTGCTACTGAAGCAAAAACTTTATGGACCTCATAGATTTACTTACATATTTCCATAAAAAGAAACCTTGGAGCTACTTGCATTTTCCCCTGCTTGGTAGAAAAATAAATTCATTTGGAAGACACCTGCAGGTATCTGAAGCAGCTTGAGGGTTAATGGCATCTTTTTGAATATTTGTTGGTCTCATGTATGTTCTTAGGCTACATCTACACTACTTGCCTTAATCGGCGTGTAGAAATCGATCTCTTGGGGATTGAATTATCGTGTCTCGTCAGGACACGACATTCGATCCCCGAATCGATGCTTGTACTCCACCAGCGGAGGTAGGAGTAAGCATTGTCAATGGGGGAGCCGCGGAGGTCGATTTGCCGCTGTCTTCACAGCGGGGTAAGTTGGCTCCGATACATCGAATTCAGCTACGCTATTTCTTAAATCGACACACACCCCCGTAGTGAGGACATAGCCTTAGTCAATATGCCTTATTCCTGTAATGTTCATAAGTCTTTACAATTCTTAATTATGCCTCAATATTCTGGAGCTATCTCTTAGCCCAAAATGTTATATGGGGGTTATTTTGTCAGAAAAGATATTCATACAAGTAAGTATCTACAAATACTGAACTCCGAGCCCCAACAATAGTGTTACATATCCACTGAAATGTATTGTGGACATAGAACTGACATCAATCCCCTCAAAACCTCATTTTTTCCCTGTGTCTGAGACCCAGCACCTCTAGGCTTGGAAGTTCATAGCTCCAGCACCCCGGGTTCTGTGCATCAGTTATGAATATAAAAAAAATTGCTTGAGCACTAGCACTTCTTTCATTACAAATTAAGTAATGCTTGAAACTGTTTTTCAAAAAAACAAGAACGATCTTCTTTTCCTGGTGAAAATGGAATCTGTTGGGAAAGGATCAAGAGAAATTCAGCCCATAGAGGTTCTCTCTGTTCTCAAGGAATTGGTAACCATCAAAGTAAAAATGTCAAAGAAAAAGTATACAAAGTTTCAAATTATTTCTTGAGCTCTCTGATATTAAGATTGGATAAATCGAATAACGTCGAAAAAGACCATTTATCTAAAGTTTATGTCCTTTATGTTACAATTAAAATAAGAATTCCCTAGTCCCAAATATTTCATAAAATTAGAAAAGGTACAAAGAAAACTGTTCCTTTTTTATTTTTTTTATTTCATACATTTCATTTTCTTTGAATTTGATATCTGGTTTTGGTCATAAGCAAAGTACATAAATACTTGAAGATATGCTGTTCTTATGATGTGATATGATATGATGTGATACCAGCCCAAATAGAAGCAGGGAAGTCTTTTTTCCAGCCAGATTTCTAATCTAATTTAACAGTCTTAATGAGATTTGCACAGATTAGGTTAAACTTCACATAATCTTTCAAATATTTGAACGCTGATCTGAATCATATTAAAGGGTTGAACCTGCAAACCTTTCCAGTTGTGAGAAGTCTTTTCTTATGTGTGCTGGATAGGGGTACCCACAGATAGCAGGCATGAGAGAAACATGTTACCCCCTATATTTTAGATCCTCTTACTGTCCTCTTCAACACTACTGTGTAGTTCATTCAATCCACTCCTATTTCCTCTAACTTTCTGTGGTTTTACCTCTTCTGAATAGTCTCACTGACAACAATAGGGATTTGCAGGATCAGAAATCCAAATCTCCAGAAGCTTTGAGGTTCACCCATCGTGATTTTAGATGTTGCAACTCTGGAAAATTAAAAAAAAAAAAAACTTATGATAAAAGATAATCCACAATATTTGACTGTGTGTGTTTGAAGAAATAGACATTATAGATTAAGGACCTATGAGAAGTTCAGGCAACTGTTCACTGAAACATACATTGTGTGCTAATATTTTTTCAATATCAAGTTACATTACAGTAACAAAATGTGAGTTATCTTACTCACCTAGAACACTAAAAATTTGACATATGAAATTCAGAATAACAATATAATTCTAGTAAATGAGATGAGTATGATACAATTGTATTTATGTGGGTAATATATTAAATTTAATGGGCATTGGACATGACACATTAGAATCATGAGGGACAACACAAAAGTCAGCTTTAGGATGCTGACTTCAAGTAAATGAAATTTCATGAAATAATTTTAATTAGGATTATGGACAAGAAATATAATATGGTATTTTCTGACAGCAATTTGTTACATAAGTTGTTTCTTTGTCATTATTTGGTCTAGTGTTGCTTTTAGAGCTGGGTGGAGAAAGGTAATTCCATTTTGCAGAGCATTTTTATATTTCAAACTTTAGTTTCATTCCAGTTACGACTGAAAACCAAATATTTTTAAATTTTCTGCAAAAGGGAATGAAACCCCAGGGCAGTCTGTCTAGTGGGCGATTCTGGAACTGTTTACCCTGGAATTCCTAAGGCTCCCAGCCCCTGGAGAGTATATATGGACTTTGGAAGTCTGGGCTGCCAAAGAACAAGGCATTGAGCTGGAATGAAACCAGGCAAGTTTCTGCCCTTGTTCTTTTGGAACTTCCGTGAAATCAGGCAGTCTTCGTGGAACACTTATATTTTGCTGAATTGGCAAATTCCAACAAAAGTTGGAAATTTTCCAACCAGCTCCCATTAATTTATTTTTATTTCCCCCAAAGGGGACAGAAAGTTAATAGCTGGATGACTAAAACACCTTGTGTTGTTCTAAAATGACTATGTGTACAGTGATGTATACTGTAGAAATGTCTTCATGTTCTTTTCACATTCAAGTTCTACCATAGTTCCATAGGTCTTTTTTGAATGATTTGTTATCTTACAGGCCACATGTCATGCAACATATCATCTTGCCATATGTAGTCCTGTTCTGCAGCAAGCATACTCCTATCAAGTGCATCATGATTCAATTCATGCAACAGACCCAATAAACATAGTTTCATGTGACACAGATCCAGAATAAACTAAGCACATAAAATAGCTGTTTTGGTCAAACACAGGAAGATGGGTATGAGCTTTGATCTGCAGAGCAGGGAAGACATTAAAAATTTACACTAAGGATCTGGCAGAACGAGTGAAGTAAGGCAAATGGAACCTAATGCTTTCAAAATGTACATACACTATTTTGACAGTAGGCTTGGATCTTCTTTGAATGGACAGAATACATTTTCAGCTTATCACAGGTCAGTTTTCAATTTGCCTAAACATAGCTTCAGACTGCTGTTTGAACTTCAAACATTCTTGTCACAATGTACAGAATATGTACCACTGAAAAGCTAGAAATAGCTAGGAAACACTTACAGAAAATACTTTTGGAAGGAATCCAAATGAATTCTAATCAGGGTAATAGCAGAATTCAGCAGTGTAGGCAGAAAAACAAAAAACATGAGCTTTTTTTCCCCTTCTTTTTCAAGTGGCATATTCTCTTGGCTTCCTATAGCTCAATTGCTTGCACATTAATAAAAATAATCTGTGTGTAAAGCAGATTAATTGATAACATAAGATGGCATGGAAGTTGTGAAATTTACTGTAGCTCTGTACAGTTCTTTTAAGTCTCTGAGGCTGTGCCATAAGGCCTGTCTCTACATCAAGTATGCCCAAGAAGCTCCCCTGCTGTAAAGGAGTGTCAGGTAATAAGTGGATTGCTAAACAGCTGGAAACTCTCCTTATTAACTAGATGGTCTTCACTGGCACTACACAGCTGCTTTGAAAGCAGTCCTGGGATTTCCAGGAATATTTCTGGAGTTTGATGAGGCTGGCAATGTGCTACTGAAGTGCTGCATCACCAGTTGTGGGACTACTGAAGTGCTGGTTCTTAACTTAATTCAAAGTAGTACTGAAAGGGGCTTCTCAGATTTCCAGTGGACTGATACTGTTTTTTTGTTGTTTTTTTTCAGACAGCAGTGAATTATAATGGACTTCCCTGCTAGTGGCTGGAAAGAGGATCTGAGTGGTATCACTGCTGAGAGCTATTAAATATTGTATTTTAGCTCCAGTTGTGGAGCTACAGCTGTTGGATCCAAGGAACCCTATTTTAAATCCCAGCAGGGGCAGATTCTTCAAAAATGAAAAGGTACTTTGCAGATTGAAGAGATTCTTTTAATACAAGCATTTTTTTCTTAAGTTGATTTTTATGTTCAAAGGTTCTGCTTTACAACCATGGTAGAAGAGACATTAGAGTTGGTTCCTGTAGGAACCATTCAAGTCCACTACTGGTATTCACCAGGGAGAATTGTAGTTTGTTCCTTTCCCAAGGAGCTGAACACTCTCTCTCTCCTGTGCTTTCAGCCTTTGCTATACCAATACAGATACATCGAAATTGGGTCCTGAATTGCAATCCCTGTACGGTAGTGATACAACTAGACAGTAGGACAACCCATGTGTCATATATATTGCACTAATACATTGCATGATGACTTGCGGTATGCTAATTGGACTGATGCTAAAGAGCTACTGTAGGGGGCATTCTGGCATTGGTCTGCCTGGAAACTTCTCAGTGTTCTGTTACCTTACAAGTTCTTTAAGATATGTGGGATTTCATTACAATTACTGCAGTTGCTCCTTTGAGGGCCAATATTGTCGTGTCTCCCCCCCGCCCCTGAATCATAATATTTGGGACTTCTTTAGGCCTGTATGAGACATGTATCATTACATGATTTAAATAACTGAGGTGCAGTGGAACAAATGGATATTTTTTTCCTGGTTTTGATCCTCCACAATCTGAAGAAGTGTACCCTAACTGTAACTCTGGCACAGTCCCTGCTTAACAAAACAAATTCTGGCTAGCTGATTTGGACAACTTGGCCACAACAGGAAAGTGTGCATGTTAATTACACAATATGATAAGTAAGAGGATAGATTCTTCAGCATTGCCCTCTTCTAAACTGGAATGATTTCAGCTCTTATCTTAAATGCCCCCATTCCTCTGCATGATTAATTGAACTCCATTAAATATAGATTTGAACTGTTCTGCTCTTCCCCCATTTCTCCTGGTTATGTAATGATAACTTTTATACAAACTTATCTTCAACATTAACAATAATGTTATGTCACCTTTCAGTAATACATTGTATACCTTTAGAATCTTTTGTTAGGCAACATATTATGCAACCCACTTTGTTAGCTTCTGATTTTCTTGCTTTTAGCTTTCTCTAGTTGGTCTTTAAACTCTATCATTTCATTCACAAACAAAGGGATAACAAACTATAGTTTCATAAATGAATTCTATTGGTGACATAACTTATTTATCATGTTACCACAATTGATTGGGCGTTCTGAAATTTCCCAATGGAGCTATTGTATAGTTAGCACAATATCATATACTATTTCCATAAAATTCTGCTCCAGGTTATAATACTTCAGCTGTTGGTTATAAAACTCCTTGTATCATTCTTACACAATCCCACCTCTTTCCTGCACATATTTGACATGTGACCACCAAAGTGACATATGCATGGATTTGGTTATATACTATATCTCTAAATTATTTTTAATTCATAACTATGGTGTCACATACACATTCATGAGGCATGTTCTATTTGTACTGTATTGCTTCGAATCCAGAATGTACTTTTTAATTCCATAATTTTGTTATCAATGGACTAGCACCTAATTATGTCTAGGCTAAATTTGGCCCTATGTCATGACTGAAGAAGAAATAAGACAAAAACAAATATGGCTTTACTATACTGATCATATTCCTTGTGTTGACTATATGTGGATGAACTCCCTGTCTGACAGCACTCAGTTCCAGGGTAGCACTGTTTTAAGAGACAGATGAGTCATTTCCCTTATTCCTAAATGGAGTGCTTTGTAGGCAGGGGGAGGAATGAAGGGATAGAACTGCTGTGGGATGGGTAGGGACTAGACAGTGTAGGCAGGAAGAAGAGGAATGGAAAGGATGCAAGCTGTTCCTTCTGTGACCTGGCACTCACAGTATCTTGCTGACTTTTCTTTTTCTTCATGTGTGGGTATGATCCTTCTCAACTGACAGGAGTCCTGGTATACCAGCTGAGAAGGCTTGAACCAGAATATGCTGACTCTGTACAACATTTTTAATCCAGGAAGATTTTAAAGGACTTTACAATCTCTCTGTATTAATAGGAATCACTTCACCCACCAAAGAAGGCAGCTACCTATGGGTGAACTGTGAAAACTATATTTAAAAGTACACAGCAGTTTGGCAGGATAGATTGGGTGAGGAAATAAGTAATATTTTGTCCAAATAGAACTACAATGGTATTGATTTATAGAAGATACACTGCAGATGTACTCTGTGTGTGTGTGGAAATAGTTTGAAGTTGCAAGATAGCTTTGGTAACTAGAACATCATTGATACAAATGTATCTAATTACTTTAAATTATGTTCCCTTATCACACAGTACACAACAAGATTCAGACTTGGTTGGCCTTTTTCTTTCATGCACAAGATTTTTCTCTCCATTTTCACTCAGACAAGGAAAAGTTAAGTTCTTGTCTGATCACAATAATTTAATTTGTATAGCAGTTACGAGCAAGACATTCACTTAGCTTAAATATCAACTGCTGGAGCTCAGCAGGAACTCTGAGATCCTTAATCCGAAAGTGGAAGTTTATTAGCGGTTTTAATTTGTTTTTATAACCTGCCAAACAAGTTAAAGTATGTTTAAGGCAGTGTAAGGAAAGGAATGATTTGTTACTTTCCCTTGCAGCTAGATGATTTTGCAGACTAAATGGCACTGAACCTGTTTATTCAAAGTGCTGATGAGAGTATTAACTAATTGACTGTTGAGTGAAGCAATCACAAAACAGTGTAGTCGTCCAGTGGTATATGGGCATATTTGTTTTTGATCCAGTCAGTTTTGGCTGTTTGGACAGTGTGAGTGGAGTAGTGAAATAGGATGGTGTTCTCCTCAGGAGAAAAATCCATGATTATAGAAAAGTCATGCTGCCAGTGTCAGATGGATCAAATTTTACCGTGTGATCATGGTGATTTAATTACAATCACAAGAAAGACTCCCCTTTCTTTGGTGCTAGCTCTCATTTGTTGTTCTGTTGCATAAGCAAAATAATCCATTGTAAACAATACAAAATATGTATTCATTGAGAAAGTATATTTCCCCATCTTTCTATAAAGCATACTATGTAGGCCCCAAAAGACAGCATCTGGGTTTGATGTATAATTGATTTCTTTTAAGTATTTCCCCTTTTTGGAATGGAAAAGCAATAGCTCATCAGTGTAAGATTTGATTAATTTAGGGTGCCAAATGAGCAAGTCACTAATAACAGGTTCTTTTACTCAGGAGGCTACTTGAGGTTTATTACAGGAAATGAGTTTGGTGAGTCATGTACAATACACATGAAGACTCTATTTCGTACTCAGATCCATACTAGTATTTTAGCATCCTCAGAAAAGGAAAATAAGTATAGCAAAATGACCCCTTGCATTGTGCATACTCACAACATTATGGAGACCATCAGAAATGAAGATGGAAAGAATAGGAAGTGGAGAATCACTGTACGTGGGAATAATTACAAAGTTTCCACCTTCCTGTCATCCCAATGTCCCAACTAGTGGTTAGGTGTCACAGTCTTTTTTATTACCCTTTTCCCCTACATCCCCATACATCTGGGACCATACTGAATTAGCTCTCAGCTCCTGGCCCGTGTTTGTTATTCCAGGGGATCATAATTAGGGTTCCAACTACTAGCAAAAGTTATTTGAGTCGTACTTTTCCCAGTGGTTTTAATATGAAAATGCAGTTACTGCATGGTTACATATATGAAAAAGCCCCTATACAATCTGTATGCAGTGTTTGTAGCCCAGCCCAGTGTTTGTAGCCTAGGTTATTAGAGACAAGGTGGGTGAGGTAATATCTTCTATGGCACCAACTTCTGTTGGTGAAAGAGACAAGCTTTTGATCTTACACAGAGCTGTTCTTGAGACTTGAAGTACTCCTAATATCAGGTCAAGGGTCAATATCAGTGACATCTAAACATGTGTACACTATCTAAATCAAGTAAAGATTTATATATCGTATATATATATATACGATATATAAATGCAATTTATCCCTTTCAAGTTGCATTGCTCATAGTGCTTATTGAAGTTTTTCTGTATACCATTTGTCTATGTTTTCCCAGATTTATAACGTCCCTCATACTATCTGTTTTCCTCACTGTGTCTTGCCTTGGATTAGGGCCTAATCTAAAACTCCCTGATGTGAAAAGAAAAATTCACATTGACTTTATTGGGATTTGGATCAAGTCCATAGACTCTAATCTCTTCAGGACAGAAATCCTGCTTTCTTGTGTGTTTGTAAAAAACCTAATGCAATGAGAACCTGATCTTGTTTGAGGCCTTTGGGTACTACCACAAAAGAAAAATAAATAAATAATATTCTATGTGGTCCACTGAATCTTCTGCTGATCAAGTGAACCCCTTTAGAGTTCCTACAATGACCCTTCAATATTGCCATAATACAAACTCTTAATACTACTACTACTAATATAATGTCTTATTTTTTGTGGGGGTCTCCTTTTCTGACCTTGACTTACCTTCCTATAATATGGTGGAATTGTCGGTGTTATGGAACTACACATGTTCTCTTCTTCCAGTATTAAGGTATAATTTTGCCACAATTGTGGTAATAGTTATGATCAGATGTAAAGCAACATGTGAGGCCAATATGGAATTGATGTCATAAAGAAAAGAGTTGTATGTCCAGAAAAAGAGATGGCATTTGCAATTTTATCCAGGCTGCCAATCTAAACCAATCAATGTCTGGCACCTGTGTCCTAGTGAAAAAGACTGACATGAATGCAGGATTAATGCCATCTGAGCAGATGGATATGAGTAAAGATATCCAAACACCAACTATAAGCATGAAATGTGTTTGTGGAGGGCAAAAATTTAGCCAGGAAATTCCAGATGGTTGTCTGTCCTGAGGTTATGGGCATATGGTTAAGGGGATGTACCATTGCTAATCCATCTTTTGACTAGATTAAATTCTAAAAATAAAATAATAATGATAAAATGCTTCCATTATGATAAAAAGAGGTTTTTATTTTGTTTTGAGACCAGCTGAGTTGTGCTTAGCACTGAATTATATTGTAAATTGGGAAGGGTGTGCTAATGGAAATAGGTCTCTACCTCCCTTTGTCTCCTTATATGAAATCTCTATTGAATTTACAAAAGTAAATTCTGCAAAACCAGATCCCCTTCAGATAAATTGGGATGATAAACTGATGGCAGTGGCCTTTAGTGAGTGAAGTGAAAAGCCCTGCTCTAGGGCATGTTCTGCCCTCCCGAACTGGTCAGATTAAGGTTTGTAAAATATCTGGAGAATACATAAATGACCATGGTCTTTAGGGGAAAAAAAATTAAGTTGGACCCCCTTTGTTTCCAAATGCAATTCATTATTGGGGATGAATGAGGTTGGGAAAAATGAGGGGAGCCAGGGTAAAAGAAGGGGGGGAGATCAATGCTCCCTGGTGATGTGACAGTGGTTATCAAACTTTTGTACTGGCAACCCTTTTCATATAGCAAGCCTCTGAGTGCGATCACCTTTATAAATTAAAAACACTTTTTAATATATTTAACACCATTATAAATGCTGGAGGCAAAGCGGGGTTTAGGGTCGAGGCTGACAGCTCACAATCCACCATGTAATAACCTCATGACCCTCTGAGGGGTCCCAACCCCCAGTTTGAGAACCCCCGACTTATGGGTTTACAATAGTAACTGCATAAATCTCATTGCCATCTGAAAATTTTCCTGAATGAATTTAGGGACACTTTCTTTCCCCATGAAATTTAAAGTATGCCTTAAAAATAAGGGACCATGGCCTGGATCACAAAGGGACTTGTACAAACCTTGAAAACCACTGGAATCCACAAATCCTATGTTAGGCACTTTGGCTCCCTATATATTGTGTGGGAAGATATAGAGACCTGAGAAAAAGCCAGCCCACTAGGTGGGGAGCCGCTTAAGCTAGCCAATAGGAGCTTAAACTACAAGAGAGGTGTGTGTCCTAAGGGATTTGGACACCTAAGTATAAGCTGGAGGTGGCACCTGTTGTGATAATTAAGTCTATAAATTTAACCTAATTGTGAGCTCAACTGTAAAGAATGAGTGAAAGTTATAACAACAAGTGTTAGTGGGAAAAGGTTGCAAAAGGGAGGCAGACTGCATTAGTCTAAGTGAAAAAGCCTGATATTACTCAAGGATTGTGTTAAGATCATGCCTACTAAACAAGAAAAGTATAGGACCAGAAATAAATGGACCAAAATGGTTGCATTGGAATTAGGCAGATTTGACACAAAAAAAGAGGGGGGGGGGGAATATTCCACCCATTATTCCCTTTCTGAATTTTTTTTAAATAAAAGACTTTTGGGCCGGGGAGGGATGGGGGGATTAGCAGAGGAAGAAGCTGTCTGACAACTGCTGACTAGGAGATGGATGAACAGGAAAGAAATGAGTGTCACCATCATGTCTCCAACCCCCACTATCTCCTCGTACTCCAGGATCTACCATGTCACTGCTGAGTCTTCATCATTCTAATCCCATGAAGTGTCCTGGACACAGACAGACCAGGCCAGAGGCAGAAAGGGACCCAAATGACATCACCACCTCTATCAGCTCCAGCTAACTCCCAGTCATCAGCTGCAATGTGAGACTCTCCTCCCCATCATGTTTCCTTTTTCTTCCCCACTTTATTTCTTCTCTCTCCTATCCCTCTAATTTTCTTTCCATCTATTAAGATGGTTTAGCAGGCCAATACTGTATATTTTGCAACACTGCTGTAAGCCTGTGATCAGAGAGACAACTAAAAGAAATACCCTAAATAGTGCAATGCTATGGCATGAATTTGCCAGGACTTGGAATGGCTAATAAAATCAAGTGCCTTACCTGTAGTTTTCCAGCTGTGAGGTAGCAAGTGACAGTCAACATCAGAAACAGCAGCTGCATTTTCTTTCTTTGCTGTTCTTTTCTGTGCCCTTTAGTTTGTATTTCTCTTGTTTAGTTTCCAGAAGATGGGGTTGGACTCTAGCAACAGCAACAATAATAGCACCAGACCACCTCAACTTACTTTTTCCCCTTTCCACAAAAAAAGGCAATTATTACCATCTAAAAGATTATCAAATTAGGTGGGGGGGGGGGTGAAGGGAAGTGGAGGAAGCAGACAAATGTCCTTCTAAATATTTTCTCCAGCTAAATGGAAAGAAAACAAAAATGTTGTTAAAATGAAAGCCTTACTTAATACTTGTATGCAGTGTTGTTGTAGCATCACCAGTCCTAGGATATTAGAGAGACAACGTGGGTGAAGTACTGTCTTTTATTGGAGCAACTTCTGTTGGTGAGAGACAAGCTTTCAAGTTTACACAGCTCACTTATTGCCTAATCTGAAATGTGTTTTCTTCTTTTTACATATCTTTAATAAAAAAAATTTATGGATTTGTAACATTTGTCATGGTGCTAAGCAGGCTGGGGCCTCTATATACCAAATTCTGAGTATTTTTAAAAACTGTTTAATGTTGGTCAGCGCATGGGTCATTTTCACACCTTTGTCTCTTTGGACCTATATATTTCATCTAATTTAATACAGAATGCCTGTCTCTGCTTGTGATCCACAGACAGCAGAACCTTTTCCTGGAGTCAGGTGCCTTTCTTATAAGAACTGCTTTAGGAAATGGCCAGTGGGGAGAGTATGACCAGGAACCCCTATATTGACATCCTACACACTACTGCAATAACAATTATACAAAATATGCCTTGTAAGATATCAAATGAAAGCCAATAACATGCCAGTTATTAATATCATTGTTAAATGCATGTGCCAACATTACATGTAAAGTTATGAATTCCCTCCGTACAACATTACTGGAATGTGTTTAAGACCAGACAGACTAGGTAAGGGAAATAAATAAGTCTATCCTAGGCCAAGGAATGTGGCTTTACCTCAATTTACATATTAGCAGTAAAAAAAGCCATCATGCTGAACCAGCAGGTGTTATCCTGATTCTGAACTCAATAGACAGAGAATTAACAAGACTCCTGCATCCAGCAAGATACAGGAGACTGAATCTCCAGGGAGCCTTCCTGACTTGTAAGATGAAGACATCCCATTGGGGATATAAGGGACAGAGACTCCATCTTTATCATTTGCTTTAAGAGACAAAGTAACCAAGCAATTTGATCTGTGATGGATCCTTGCCAGGGCAACCAGTAAAAGCTGGAAAGGAGACTGAGGGTGAGAGAAACTATCTTGAACAAAGACTGTACTTTGCTAGATGACTCTTAAATGCATGTTTTCATTTTTACTTGTTTATAACCATCTCTACTTTGATCTGTTTTACTTGATATCACTTACTCCATTCTCTTTTATTCAATAAAAATGTTTTGCTTTCACTATAAATCATCAGTGCTATGTAAGTTCAGTACAATGTGTGTTTCTAGAAAGCAAGTAGGTTGAAGGGTTTTACTGTCCCTGTAAAGGAAGTGAACCTAACACTTTCTATGTGAGGGTTCAGTGAGAGGGACTGGTCCCTGCAGTAGGACTATGTTGGGGCAAATTAGGGACTGGAAGGATACTAAGTTTAGACAGCAAGTAATTAGGTTGGGTAAAGCTAGGGTGAGGCATGTCCGCTGATGCCAGGCTATTGGGGATCAGAGCTCTGGACCAAAGCTGCATAGTCAGAAGACATCCAGGGTCACAAGGCAGAAGATGACCGAACCCCTTGCAGGCCTGGGAAGACCCCAAAATGTCACATAGGGAAAGGAGGAAGTAGCGTCCTCCCTTAACATTTAGCCCACTGATTAGACCACTCACCTGTGATATAGGGAAACCCTGGTTCACCTCCCCACTCTGCCTGATTAGCAAAAAGGGGTTTGAACAGGAGTTCCCCCACCTCTCAAATGCATGCTTTAGAAACTGGACTATGGGATATGCTGATGTTGATATTTTTCAGTCTCTGTCATTGAAGCCATTCTAATTTATATAAATATGCATTGGACCCAAGAGAATGAATGACTCCATAGTCCTGGGAGACGGGGAAACCCCTGCTCAAATCCTTTCTCATCAAATGGGAGGGGGGGATTAAACTAGGGTTTCTCACACCCTGGGTGAGTTTCCTAACCATTGGTCTAAAAGTTACAAGAGAGACCACTGCTGCCCACTCTCTTTCTACCCTCTCAGCCATTTTGGGTAGAGTTAGGCAAGCTGGGAGCATGCATATTGATCGGCAGGGCAGCACCTATCTTTTACCTGGATCCATGACCACACTTGGACTTTACTGTTTTAGGTTGGCACCAGGGTACCTATGTGTGTGCCCTGAAACAGAAACTTATATGTCTATGGTACTTTTACAGTGGAAATATAGGATACAAGTATGTTAAGTTGTCTACAGGGCTAGACAGCAGCTGAGTGAGGGTTTTGTGGATTGCAGTGATGCTTAAATCTGGGCTTTAGACTCCTAAATCCCTTTGTAAACTTGGGTTCCTGATTCTTTCCTTCTTAGTCCTCCTGTCTTAGGACTGTAGTTCTCTTAGTGAACCAAACCTCACTTTTATAAAGCTACCTGATATGCAAGACAGGGTGTCTCTCTGTTATATTTTCCTAAGTTTTTGTTCTAGATTTTACTCCCAGTAACATCAGTATTGCCATAATAGATGAGCCCTATGGTCCATCGAGTCCAGTTTTCTGTCCCTGGCAATGGCCAGCACCAATAATTACCAAAAGTAAGAGTGTAAAGGCCAGAGTTTCAGCCAATGTACATTGGTATAGCTCTGACTCCAGTGGAGCTACACCAATTTACACCAGCTGAGATCCTTTAACTGCAGTGACTTAAATGAAATCACTTGGGGTTTATACCAATATAAAGAGGTTAAAATCTGAGCCTGTTTGTGCAGTAGACTTCAAGCATAACTCCTTCTGTGCTTTAATCTTTATGCCTCAAGTCCTTTAGTATGTGTTTATATTTTAATTAGCGTCAATTCACCAAACTCTAACCCTGAAGAATGGAATTTGTAGAATGTGTGATCTAACTTTTTGGCTTTGGGCAAACAGTGCTTGTACTACTTTCTGTCTCTGCACATGATTTAAATTCTTGGTGGTTTCATGAACGCTGTGCTACAGTGTTCCCTCTGTCAAAATGCTCTTGAAAGATTTTCGTCAGTAACATTCAATACAACTGACAAGATAATGACAGGGGCAATTTTAAGTTGTTAAAGGCCTTGCTATATTAGATGCTGGCCAATGCTGACTGCAGCAGAAGTGGAGAAACAATGTTTATTATGTCAGAAAAAATGTAAAATAGAAAACATGATGCCAGTTTCTTAACCTTCAGCAACACAACCTACTCTGCCAAAATGACAGAAAAATGTCAAAATATGAAAAGGAAAAACAACAATAAGTAAAAGGAACAAATAAAAGTTAATGCTGGTTGATCACAAACTGGAAAAGCAAAAGTAGAAGTTGTATTGCCACCAAAACATTGCTATTTTGCAGTTCCCTAAAATAACACTGGTAAATACGAAAAACATGAAGGAGTTTAATAACTTTCCTTCTGTGACAGGTATGGGTAATTTCCTGAAATATCCTTGAAATTGTGCCAGGCAAGAATGGCCTTTTAGGAAAATAATTGTGAAGTGGATTTCCTAGGGAATATTTTCCTGGGAAATGCAAATCCCCACCTCTGGTTATGCAAAAAATCCTGCCTTTTGAAGCTATGCTCTGAGGATTGGGTCATTGTCTGCTGATTACTGTTCACAGGGACTGGAGATCAAAGATCCAAGCTGTATGAACTGCCCAATTTGTTCTTCTTGTTCTGAATCTCAAACAGCTATGAAAATTAACCATGGGGAAAACCCAGCTGTGGATTTTGAAGGACTGACACTTACTAGACCCAGAGGGTAGAGTTGGGGGAGAGGGAGGGATGACTTCTTATAAGCTTTTTAGCATGTGGGTAGGTTCTTTTTTTTGTTCTTAATATGTTTTCTTTGTAATGCTTTCACATTAAGAATACATTTGCTTGCTTAGAAAGACCTGTGTGGTAACCTGTAACTGGGCATAGCCTCTGGAGAGAAAGCAAAGTGCAGACATTGGCCTTTTAGGTTGGGGATATCACATTGTAAATTAGGGTGATATGAAGCCTTAATATCCCGGTCAACAATGGGAGAGATATGGGTATCTGCCCAAGAGACATGACAGCTAAAAGGCATGAGCCTAGACTGTGTGCTCTTGCAAGATCTTCAAGGGGGAAATATGAGTGCAGTTGCCCTGACCTGTTACATGCTCCTATTACTTTTCTATTGTCACATAAGTTACAAAGTTCAAGTTAATGAAAATCTTAGAGAGTGCATTCTGGGTGTAACTGCATTTTCCTTTTGTTTGGAACAGAGATTACTTTAATATTTTAACTCCTTGAAAATGACAATGTGGAATCAATCAATTTCATAACTGCCACCACTTGGTTCAGCATAATAATAAAGAAGTCAACTAAAATTCTGAAGATTTCAGCAAAAATAGAGAATTTAGGAGAAATAGCTATAAAATAGTCTGAATTAATAATTAGACAGGAACGGTGTCCATTGAAAACATTAGAATATTATTTTCAGCAACCATCAGCAAAAATCCCAGAGAGGTTTAACCAGTGATGTTGACTGTACTGGTGAAGATTAGACTACCATTGATTTCAATGTACTTTGAATCAGGCCCTAATAGAATAAAGGGTCTGATCCAATTTCTATTGAAGTCAATAGATTTCTTCTCCATTGACTCTAATGAGATTTGCACTGGATCCATAAAGGACTAGTAATTCCCCCTATCACCTTTGAAAATCTCACTTTTTTTCTTGATTATATTTGTCATTATTATAGCACACATTATAATCCACATAACAAGCTGTCTGTCTCTTTCCACCTTTCAACAAAGATTTTATATCAGGGTTCCAATGTGAAGCCTCATGTTACGGAGACTTTACAATGTTTTACAAAATATACTATCAAATTAGTATATTAGAACATTATGACAAATATTAAATTAAACTGCAGTTGACACAGTATATTTTGGACTACTTATACTTGCTTTTATAGTGTGTTCCCAAACTCATTGATTCACAACATTCAGTAATTCACAATGGTTCTTCCCTTTGAATTAGTGATATTTCCACAGTACAGTGGAAAACAACAAGCTGTAAAACATAAATTGGCATATCTCCTGGCATTGAATATGCATTCCTTTCAAGAATCAATGGAAGGATATAGTCCAAAGCACATGACTGTTTGAAGACAATAGCCCAGATCTTCAGCTATGACTGACAAGAGCACAGTGCAGGATTGGGAAGGGGCCAGCAAAGTTGGGCTTAAATAAATACTGAGCCAGCCTCATGGCACAATAGAGTAGTCAGGGGGCTATTCTAATGTCTTCCAGATGTCAATAACCTAGGAAGCCTATAAGTCAGATAGGAATCAGCAAGGTTTAGTGGGGTTCTCTCCACAACCTTTTTTTCCTAGTAATTCCACCTACACTAGTAATAGGGAACAAGGTGGTACAGGAGCCCAAACTCCAGCTATATAGCACTTACGGATCTCCCTATGTTGAGGTCATCCTGTCATGACATACAGATTCTTCTGCTGCAGTTCAAAGTAGCTGCTCTGCCGCTTAAGATCTGGGCCATCATCTTTTCTCTCTCAAACAAATTTGAATTCATGTTTCAAATGTTTCCATTTCTGAAACAACCCACTGTAACATTAAAAATGTGCCTAGCATTCCCATTAAGGATGCAAAGCATTTTAATCTTTATTTTTTGATGTAGCATTGGAATGTAAATTATGCCAGTAGGAGGTATGGTTCACTGATGGCAGTGCATTAAGAATATCACCAAATGCTGTTTGTTCCAAAGCTAACCATTTTCTAAAGGATTAAAACCATTTCAACACTTTAATATATTCTTTCATCCAAAGAAATATCTTAAACATCAGCAGACTGAACATCATATATTGATGCTTTGTTCTGTTAAAATATGTTTAGATTTTAATACAGCATAAACAAGGAAATACAGATGAAGGACTATCTATCATTTTTATGATCTTCCTCACTGTACAAGATCTTTTATTAAAAAAAAAATACAATGCACTATAACAGAATAATTCCAAGCTTTCAGAATTGTCTTATCTTAAGAAAACTCCTTAAACCTGATGCGTATCAGATAAGAAAACTCCTTAAACCTGATGCCTGTCAGATAAGAGGATACGATAAATGGCCTTTAAGCCATGATTTTTATACTTATGTTAATCTGCTTAGAAATAAAAAGTAGCATCAGGAGATAGCAAAAGTGGCTGAAATGTCTTTTGTATAAACATTTCCCTAGTACTACTGTAGCTAAATATTTACAGAAATGGATGCTTTTCAAATAGTCTAATAGCTTTTATATGCACTGTAATAGAGCAAAAATATATTTTTGGTGATTAGATGCACTAAATGTGATTGTTCCAATTATTTCATGTTGAAAGGGTGACCTTGATTCCTAAACTCGTTTCAGACAAATACAAATGTATACACTTAAGATCACTCACTTTCTACACTATAGAGGGTATTAAATTCTGATTGAATGAACAAATCAGCAAAATTAACATTAGTTCTGGGAAATGAATTAGTATATTCTGTACCAAAAGATATATTTGATACTTCGGGAAATTTTTTCATTAACACATCCAATCTAGTGTTGCTCCAAATATATTTAGTTTGTAGTCTAACAGTTAAAGTCCACTCTCAGGTGGTCTGAAAAATGGGCTAAATGGGAAAATCCCATAATACACTCTTATTTGTCTTACTCCAATATTACTGGGGAAACATGTTAGCTAGCTTTTGCAGCCAAATCTCTGGCTGCCACACTCTCTTCCAGGCATTCCAGCTTCCAAACGTACTCTTTTGTTTCCCCAGCTCCTGGGCTGGTAAGTGACCTGAAGGTCTGGATTCCTGACTCCCTGATGTCTGGCTCCATTAGAGTTGCCACCTTCTGGGGAGGGAGAAATATAGGAACACTCAGTTGCTGCCATGTGAATATTTCAAGCAAATTATTTAATAAGGTAAGATTTTAATATAATTGACTTATCATAAACCTCTGGGGGAGGGAATTAAAATGATTCCCTTTGATTGTTCTCTCTAATAGTAATATTGAATATTGTTCCGCTGTGTGTCAGGCCACGAGAGGAGTCCACCCACCATGTCTTTAACTGCTCCAGTCTTAGAGATAAAGGTGAGTCCTCTCCTTGTCAAAACACACACCAGAATAATGGTAGTTATGATTATTATTATGAAGGATGAACGACAGGAAGAAGGGACCCTTCGCCTGGATGTGTCTTCCTGGTGGTCAAGAACTCTGGAAGCAATGTAAGAAGTTTAGTCTTAGGAGCCACCTGAGCCTTTTGTATCCCCAAAACACATCTGACAAAAGTGGAGTAATCATGTCCAGAAGCACCAACAGGGAAACTGCATATCCTACAGTCGATCCTGAAGTTACAAGCTGGACCAACAGGTGGTCAGAGGAAGCTTGGAGTTATGGCGGTACCTGGCTACCTTATCTTCAGGGCAGGACCTGGGCCATTTCTCTAATTTCTTTCTCCCACAATGAACAGTTGAGGGCTTTCAGCTTGTAAAGGGATATGGCTACAGCCATGTGCTAACCAGCGCAATTGGTAGCATCCCATTATTTACTGTTTCTAGCAGTTGATTAACACCCACATGCCTAGCAAGTGTTTGTCACACCATAACTGGTAAGATCCCTGAAATTACACTCAATACAATTACAGCTGTGTTTACTGAGGAAACACTGTTTTAATGCAGCCTTCAAACATAGGTCCCACCTACCACATCCACATTATCTCCAGTGCATGAGCATCTGTCAAGGCTGAATCCCCACTCTGGCACCTCGAGTTCAAGAAGTGGGGGCCCGCAAGGATTTTAAAAATTAATACTTGCCACTCCAGGCTTGTATTAAACTCCCAAGGTTATAGCTTTTTCTCTGACCTTAGCTTGGTAAACACTGCCACCACCCAAATGCAAAAAAACCCCTTTGAACCCAGGAGGGAGCACTTGGGAATTCCTCCAGTGGGGTATCCTCAAGCCCTTTCATCCCCTCTCCGGGGAAGAGCTGAGAAAGAAAACAAAGAAAATTAGCTGTGGCTATCAGCTAATCAAACAATATACACAAATCTCTTAAGACACCAAAAATCCAATCCTGTTCTTAAAAATGGTAAATTTTATTAAAAACAAAAAGGGGAAAAATACATCTGGAACTTAAGCTTTTTGCTAGTTCTTAAAAGAAACAATTAAAAAATTAAGCACCTAAAATAGCTTTCTTGGGGGTTCAGCTTAAAGGTTACAAGCAAACAAAAGCATCTGGGGTTAGCACGGAGGAGATCCACAAGCCAAAATAAGAAATAAACTTGATAGTGTCTAACTAAACATTCCCTATCCAAATTATTTCTTCTAGGTATGAAAGATTAATTTTTATACCTGGTTCAAGCCTGACACAGCATTCCTGCTGCCCTCTGTCCCCCTCTTTCCCAGAGAAACACACACACAAACAAAGGGAAGTTTCCCCCCCCCCATTTAAAAAAGGTGCCCACTCCTTTTCCTTTACCTGAGGAACTTTATTAACCCTTTACAGGTAAAGCAAGCAGAGAACAGCCACCAAGATGGACTTTATAGCTATCTGGCTGGTTGGGTGTCCATAAAAGGAAGCTACCCCACACCCTTCATTTATCACAGCATCTCTGATACTTCTTGCTGGGTCCAGATAGCAGATTTGCATCTGTGTAGGACTCTCAGTATGTTGGGTGAGCCTGTAATTACACCATTGAATAACTGGTGGGGTCACATGATATGATAAGAGCTTATGTATCACTAATGTCTTGCTGGTTACTGCACCTATGGCTACAGAATGACTTTCCTGTTCATTACTGCTATTGTCCAGACACAGAGAGGCACTGCCAGTACCTATGCAACAAAGTTGTTACCAGGCTCAGTGATTTCTCTGCACTTACTGCTTGTGCTGAGACCAGTAACTCAAGTCTGCTGTGTCAGCTGTTTCTCCTGTACATATATTAGCCTTTAACATTCCCCTTGGTTATCACCACCCCTACTCCAGGAGAGGGTTGGTACTTGTGGTTCATTATCAATCATGTTAAGCCATAATGACTGGGATATCTTACTGATAGGAGCTGGTGTCACCTTCCAGAGCACAAAGAAAGGACCTACTACCAATGTGTCCCTGCCTTTGGCCTAACTGACCAGTGTCTAAAGAGACTCATAATATTGAAAAAGGTTCCTGAGAGGCAGTCTCCTGCATTGATAAACTATTTATTTCACTATTTACTGATTATGATCTCCCTACCTTGTACCTTGTCAATGGACTGACAGTTTGGAAAGAGATCTATCCTAAGCATATAGTATAATTACAACATTAAAACTATTTGGTTTTCTTTGCAGGAATAATGACGGACTCGTGTGTAGCAAGAAGAAAAGGTCTAATATGTAGTAACAGCTGAGGCAAAAGAACTCTGATATTTAAGTAGGCATGTTTAGAAATAAATAAGGTCACTAAATTTAATTGTTTAATATCAGCTATGATTTAAACTCATTTTCAGGTGACCTTGAAACTATTCAAAGTTATTATATTAAAGGGGAGCAGCCTATATAAGTAGGGCAAACAAACATCCTTTATCCCCTAGCATATGGAATCTTCATGTTTAAATCTTTTTGAAAACCAATCCCTCCTGACAGCTGAAATCTGAGGAAAAAATACATGGTTTTGTAAAATAACCAGTAAATTAAAAAGTTCACAGCAAACAACTGTGAAATTGTATCACGTCAGAGGGTCGGTGCATTGCAGGTAGCATTTGCTGAGAATCAGGAAATGACTGGGGCAGAACAAAAGCAATGTTTCACTCAGAAGAAATCGAGTTGGTGTTGAGAACCATAGAGTGTCAGAGAGTCATTGAGTACACTGAGCCTTGATGCATCCTAGAAACATGGTATAAGGCATCGTGCCGGACTATGGAGCTGCATCAATTGGGCAGCTCAGGCACAGATTCTCAGCACCCAGAATGGGAACTCCTTTGCTTCTAGGCTGAAGTTTTAAGGTGCTCTGAGCTAACCCTGTGTATGACCCACTGAGGATTCAGAGAAAGCCAGATGGGCTTTCAGGTATTCTTTTTGAAACTCAGTGATTCACAGTGATGTTATTGCTTTATTATTATTCATTATTTCTACTCTGGTAATGACTACAGTGGGTCCCCTCACTGCACTAGGCATTGTGCAAACTTTGAGGTAGACACAGTCCCTGCCCCAAGACAGCTCAGAACCCAACCAATCATGTCCATAAGATGCTTAAATTTTATTCATATATGAAATGTTTCTTTAAGTCTCTGAGGTGTTGTCCTCCATCCACAACTGAAAGAGATGACAAAGAAACAAAAACCAATGATGCACTAAATCTAATAAAGGAAAAACTGTGCAAAAGAGGGAGTAAAGGATAAAATGGGGTTAAGGGCTGCTGCAAAGCTATTGAGCATCTCCACAAACTACAACAAGGCTCAGTTTATGAAGTAGTGAAGATTCCAAGGGAAGCTTTGTAGTCAGAAAAGAGCTCACAAAGGCAGAGCCTACATATGGTACTGTACTGAAAAGTGCCCAATGTAGCTCTACAGGTCTATAAAAGCTTCAAAATGTAAGACTATAGGACTTCCAGCATGGAAGTCGATACCCAGGAATGGGAATCCAGACAGATTGCTGTTTTGGGGGCGGGGGAGGGGGGGAAGAAGTTTTGATTGTACATTAGTTTAGATAAAATCTAATAAATATTATCTAATTAAAAGAAAAAAACCATTGAATTCTAAAGATAGCAGTTTTCAGGAAGATAGCTTTTCAAAGTTTGTAAGTTTTATAAAACCATCATCACTCACATAGTCAAACTGTCATTTTACTGGATAGTAACTCTAAATGAACACACAGCACAATGTTTTCATCAAATACCTTCCAAACATAACTGAGAATGAATAATTGATATGCCTGTCACACTTTGTTATTTACATGTTCCACTTAAACTGAAAAAAAAACTATTGTAAGCCTTGTCATATCAGGGAAATAGCACAAAAGCACAACTAGGGAGAGTCCCCAAAGGTTAACATCAGATAAGATATCACTAATTAAATCAGTGTGCTTTTTTTAAAGCATTTGCTTACGTGTTGGATATCAAAACCAGATTTTTGATAGTAATGACTATAAAATCCACTTTATAATGAAATTCATATCTCTGGAACTTAAAATTGTTGGAAGCAAGATGTAATGTCAGCTTTAAAATTCCTTTCCTGCTCTCACTCTTTCGACATTTCAATGCTATTTCTCTTAGATGAGGAGGCAAAAAATGGTATAGTCTAACCAGTGCTGTCACTCTGAATATTTTTATTTAATCTACAAACTGTGGATATTCTACAATAGCTGGAGGTGTTAAAGGCATGGGAAAATCTTCAAAATTAGATTGAATCCTTGGTCAGAGGTATGAAATAAGTGACTTTGATTTTTCTACTTATAAAATCATTTAAGATGTATATTACTGATTTAATATGAAGGACTTGTAATTTTTCACATCTAATAATGGTATTCAATACTGTACTTTAATTCAAGTCAAGTGCTTCAAGAACTATATTGATTGCCAGTTCATGAATACCAGTTGAGACCTGCACAAAAGACATAAATTAAATAACCACTTACCAAACTGATATAACCAACTCAAGAAAGAGAAAAAAGGAAATATAGGGAGGGAAGGAAAAAACTGATGATTAGATATCATCTTTTGCACATGGTTAGAACTTGGAATTGTGAATTCTCTCCATTCTCCTGAACAGACCACCAAGTCCTCGAGATTTAGATTAAAGGGTGTGATGGGTTTGGTCAAAGAGACCCCCTTGGGACTGTCACCTGATGTGCTGAAATGACCTCTGAGCCCATTTTCCCTGATGGCTTGGGACTCCAGAACCCTGCCTTGTTGAGCCAGAAACACTAGTCTGCTGCAACACAGACCCAGGTCTGAACCATGCCCCCAAAGCTGTAGGCTATAACCAAAAACTGCTCACCTCTCTCCAGCACCCAGACACCCAGCTCCCAATGGGATCCAACCCCCAAATAAATCTGTTTTACTCAGTATAAAGCTTATACAGTGAAACTCACAAATTGTCCGCCCTCTATAACACTGATAGAGAGATATTCACAGCTGTTTGCTCCCCAAGGTATTAATCACTTACTCTGGGTTAATTAATAAACAAAAGTGATTTTATTAAGTATAAAAAGTAGGATTTAAGTGGTTTTAAGTAATAACAGACAGAATAAAGTAAGTTACTAAGCAAAATAAAACAAAACACACAAGTCTAAGCCTAATACATTTAAGAAACTGAATTCTTGTAAATCTCACCCTCAGAGATGTTCCAATAAGCTTCTTTCACAGACTAGATTTCTTCCTAGTCTGGACCCAGTCCTTTTCCCAGTACAGTCCTTGTTCCAGCTCAGGTGGTAACTAGGGGATTTCTAATGATTGGTGGCCCCCTTTGTACTGTTCCACCCCCTTTTTTATCTTTGGCACAAGGTGGGAATCCGATGTCTCTCTCTGGATTCCCACTCTTCCTTCTAAATGGAAAAGCACCAGGTTTAAGATGGATTCCAGTACCATGTGACATGTCCACATGTACTGTGAGACTTCATTACCCACTGGCTGGTACACACACATATACAGGAAGGCTTACAAGTAAACAGCTATTTACAACCAGTTGTCCTAGTTAATGGGAGCCATCAAGATTCCAAGACACCATTAATGGCCCATACTTTGCATAATTACAATATGACCTTAGAGTAATACTCTATAGTTCTAGTTTCAGATACAAGAATGATACATTTGTCCAAAAGGGATGAACACACTCAGTGGATTATAAGCTTTGTAATGATACCTTACAAGAGACCTTTTGCATAAAGCATATTCCAGTTACATTATATTTACACGCATAAACATATTTCCATAAAACATATGGAGTGCAACATCCCAAAGGGAACTAGCTATTTCAATTAATTGCCCAAACTAAATAATCCACTGATGACCTTGGTCTCAGAAAACTTCTGGAGATCCTGTAACAGAAAACCGCCCAACCAAAGTTTTTACCCGAGCTGGTAGAAAAAGATTGGTAAGAGAATAAACTGTCATTACCCCACCCTTTTTATAACATCTAAATATGAAATTTTAGTTTTAAGTATTGTTGAAATTTCAAGTTAAAAAAGAAAGAAAACTGAGAAGTTCTGCTAGTTTGTAAATGCTAGAACACCACAAATGCATAGTACCAAAACAACCCTTTGCCTCCATATGTGACTATGCTTCTCTGATGAAAACAACAGCAAATGAAGAAAAAAGAGAGATACTTTGAGAACTCCTGGCACAAGAACAGATTAAAACCCACCTGCAAAACAGAATGAAAAGTTCAGTTCTTAATCTATTAAGCCCATAGTGGACTAGGACTGGTCTATCTGAGAGCTCATCTCAGCTTTTGCACTCTTCCAAGACAGGTATACTCTATAAGCCTAAAGCAAGTGAAGAGAACCAGACACCAAAAATCAACGTGACTTCTATGTAAGTGCCTAGTTTTAGGCACACATGTTTGAAAATGTAGTCCTATTTACCTTTCTGCCACTGTGTGCTATGAAAATTACTTTGTTTCTACATGTTACTTTATAACCTCCTAAAGCATATCAAACACAAATGGAACTGTGTCAAAATGCAGTGGGATAACAAACATTGAGCACATGACATTGTCATTTTGAATAAGAACTATATAATCTAAAGACCCATTCTGCTTCCATTAATGTTAATGACAAAATCTATACTGACTTCAGTGGTCAGAAAATTAGATCCTTAAGTTGTGTGGTAATAGGTAAAAGATGATGTGCAGAAAAATTCAAATAAATCAGTTCTTTGCTACAGTTAAATAAAGGTAAATAAGGACTGAATTTATATAATTTCAGTTTTCATTTCTTACCCTTTATATGGATGAGAGAATTATAGCTATCCTGTTAAGACATTTGTGTGTTTGTACACATCAGTAATGTTGCTCAAATGAATGATCTGAGCTAAAATCCAGGCATTGTAATTGAGTTTTCAATCCTCCTTTGGATCACAGTGACCTCTTTACGTGTATAATGGGGAATATAAATAGTTAGTACTTTTAAACAAGTGTAAAATTTGAGTTAGTCCACCACACATTTGTTTCCTACATTTTGTAGGAAAAGTCTAGTGAAGCCTGAGATCTTGTAATGCAAGATGAGTCAGAGGGTAGAACTCCTATAAACCAAAGGATAAAAAGCAAACCTGATTTTTTTTCTCATAAATATTTTTTCATTGATTATGTCAATTCTGTCTTGATTTTTACAGTAAAATTAAATGATTTTTATCAATTTCTTGCAATTTGATATTAAAGATACTTTCTCCATCTCAACCACATTTTATAAAAATGATACTATAATTACAATATAGTTACACACAATTTCAGAGTAATCATACTGTTTTTGCTTTTTCACATGTAATTATCATTAACTTACATGCCAGAAGTTTAACTACATAAATCATTTTCCCTTTGATGTTCTTCTTAATACATATATTATTACAATCCTGACATATGTATTACATTGTATTTATACTATAATTATTCTCAATGGTAAACTTTCCAATTACATGGGTTAGTAGTTATTAGAGGTATTAAAATGCATATACACCATTGCATTGTATTTATGACATAACTACACTATAATGAGTTTCCTTGTGCATAATGCTTCTTTGATTATATTTATTTATATGGGGAAAAAACCTTTCTGTTGAATTATTTAAGTAAATTCTTATGGCTAAATCCTGCAGGCCTTAGGATGTAAATTGGAACACTTGTCAATTATATAGTGACAGCAACTCAGTGTTTTGCTGAATGTAACACAGAGAGTTAAAAGAGGTGAAGAGAAAGGAAAAAAAGAATGAATGAAAGCCAGATAAGCAAACAAGATGAAGTGACACTATGCATTTAAAAATCTGAATGACAAATATGCAGCAGTAAGATGAGACAAATGAAAGAAGAAAATGTCTGATGACTGAAGCAGACAAATACAAATGTCATGCTGGACTAATGTGATGAACAAAAGACAAAATACATTACAATGACACATTAAGTAAAGTGTTAACATGAAGGCAGGACATGAAAGGGAAAGTTCTTCAATACTGAGAAATCCCAGGATACCTCAATTCAAAGTCAATTAGAAATAATAATGTCCTGCTTTTTTCCACTTCTTTTAGTTTATTTTATCTCATCTTATTGTAAAATAATATAAATGGAGTAAACCTTTTCTCTTTCATCGAGAATTATGCAGCCTTGTGGTTTTAAAAAAAAATCACTGAGTGCCTTTTAAGCCCAAAAGGAGGTGTTGACTTGAATAGAAATACATTCAAGGAATTTGATTAATCTTAGAGTCTGTGTTCACTTTACTTTATTTCTGTTGTACGCCAACATGAAATGAAGCAACAGGATATGACACATCATAAGTGATTTTATGAAAGTGATTATACTGGGTCATGTTTGAAACAAACAGAACTTTAGCTTACAGCATCTGTGGATCTTTTAATAGGGTGAATATTTTGCTAATTTCACAAATTTCAGAGATTTTTCAATGTGGAAGAAGAACTAGGGTTTTAACAACAATTATCTGTGTCCACCAGTTAAAGATTTCTGTAACCATCACTCACATTAATTGTATCAAAAAGAAAACCATCCACTTTGTTGTTGTATTCTACAAACCCTTCAACATGAAGTATTTTTTTCATTTGTGAAGAAAGTATTCTTTCTTTCTTTCTTTCTTTCTTTCTTTCTTTCTTTCTTTCTTTCTTTCTTTCTTTGATTTGACATAATTATGACAAATTAAAACATGCCTCTCCAGGAAATCAGTGGAAGCTAGATAGGAGGGACTATAATTTATATTATATATACATATATATATATATATTAATTATACCTTGCCTATTCCTTACTTCCATTCCATAATCTTGTCATTGAGGATGAATTGTGCCAATGACCACCACTTTCTAATGTGATCGTAGTTGAGCCAGGTCTCTCCTTCTTTCCATTACAGATTACTTAAAGTTTAGGTCTGCAGCAACAGCCCATTTTAATGGTACTATTTAGCTGCCAGTGAGGTGGATTTTTGCTCCATTTGGATAGAGCAAAAGTAGAGCAGGATAACTTGATTTGAATTTTATACTTTATATATTGTAAAGAACATCACTGGATCATACTCTAGGCCTCTCTTGCTTTCTATTCATGGCTATCTCAACCACTTCAGCCAGAGATCTTTGGGTGAGAGCATGTGTGTACAGGAAGATGAACAAAACAGGAAATATATGGCTTGGGAAACTTTATTTAAAAGTAATTTCTGGTGGGTGAAAAAACAAGAAACAACTGCTCAAAAAGAGGGATGCTGGGAGGGGCAGAAGATTGAGGGAAGTAAAGAGTAGATTGGTGGAAAACTGAATTGGACAGGAGTGGGCACTTCTACTACTAGCCTCAGGCCCATTTATTGCTGACTGTGGCCCTGTAAATTTGGTCCTGCAAAATCATTCTTTCCCCCACAAGAAATCATCTTGTGACACCATTCCCATGTATTTCAGTAAAATCTGGTGACATGTGCATGTTTAACAGCTAAAACTCCCCTAGAATTAAAAATTAGACTAGAAAAGACACATTAATGATTCAAATATAAAATCTGTTCTACACGAAGGAAGACAACTTTGTAAACTATTTTTCTAAAGGTAAAACATCCTTCTTAAATGGGTGGTATTAAATTTTAAAGTACTGATGAAATATTTACTGGTTATGAAGTTAAAAGAAATTCGTAAATGTTTTCAGAGTTGGTCTAAAAACCTTGGACGGAATTTGGTGAAGAGGAATATATTTACTTAAGCCTCTACTAGTGCTAGTATTTTACCTAATTAGTTCATTAAATATTTAGAATACTTACTTTTCTTTTGGAGGAACAGAATTTTCAGGGAAAAAATACCTTTTAAAGTTAAAAGGTTAGAATGATTAACTTATATTGATATAATTCTTTTCATCCGTAAGCATCCCAGATAACAAACTTTACTATCAATCCTTCGCTGTCTCCTAGCCACTTGTGCTGGGCCATAGAGAGTGTGTAACAGCACATAGGAATACTAGACAATAGTTTAGGTCAAGAAATACTATAACACATAACGGAAACTCTAGAGAGAAATGTAGATAGGCAGAATGTAATTATCCCAATGGCATTTAACCAGAACACTTGGATTAAATCCTCTGTGTCTGTAAAAGTACCATGGCATCTTTCATGATCATAGTTCTCCAAATTCAGTTCTATATTTTCAGCCAGCCCAATTCAACACATTAATGCCCTATGCTGGGCATTAATCGAGAACTGATTTGAAAGAAGTGAGCTGCCAATGCTCACATCACACCTGAAGTGGTGGGGATATTTTCCAGGATTGCTGGAAGATTGAGGCAGTGCTTCACAGGTGTGTGGTGGCGGGGATGGAGGAAGTCGGAAACTGCTGAAAAAAGGTAGGTGGGAGTCAGCTTGGTGATGCTGACTCATCCCCTGGGAATGTAAGGATGGAAGGTTTAAAAGGTGCAAGCCTGGGCCTTAGAAGCCCTTTCTCCAGGAAGTACCTACCCTCTCTCCCCTTGAGGTAGCAAATATCAGGTTTGCTTAGGATCTGCTGTGGGTATTGCACTAGTTGCTTCTTTTTAGGGGTGCTGGGAATGCATTTTTCCCTCACCACCATATTGGCCTGGGTGGAGTGGAGGTTTTCGCCTTCCCTACAGCACATGTCAGGGAGGACCTATTATGGCAATGAAAGGAGGAAGAAGTAGATAAGCTAGAGTGACCTAGACATATTGGAGGATTGGGCCAAAAGAAATCTGATGAGGTTCAAGAAGGACAAGTGCAGAGTCCTGCACTTGGGACAGAAGAATCCCATGCACTGGTACAGGCTGGGGACCAACTGACTAAGTGGAAGTTCTGCAGAAAAGGATCTGGAGATTACACTGAACAAGAAGCAGGATATGAGTCAACAGTGTGCCCTTGTTGCCAAGAGGGCTAATGGCATATTGGGCTGCATTAGTAGGAGCATTGCCAGCAGATTGAGGAAAGTGATTATTCCCCTCTATTCGGCACTGGTGAGGCCACATCTGGAGTATTGTGTCCGATTTTAGCCCCCTCCCACCCTACAGAAACGATGTGGACAAACTGGAGAGAGTCCAGCGGAGGGTAATGAAAATGATTAGGGTGCTGGGGCACATGACTTATGAGGAGAGGCTGAGGGACTGGGGGAACTGGGGTTATTTAATCTGCAGAAGAGAAGTGGGGGGAGGATTTGATAGCAGCCTTCAACTTCCTGAAGGGGCAGTCCAAAGACAATGGAGCTAGGCTGTTCTCAGTGGTGGAAGATGACAGAACAAGAAGCTATGGTCTCAAGTTGCAGTGGGAGAAGTCTAGATTGGATATTAGGAAAAACTATTTCACTAGGAGGGTAGTGAAGCACTGGAATGGGTTACCTAGGGAGGTGGTGGAATCATTTTTAAGGCCTATCTTGATAAAGCCCTGGCTGGGATGATTTAGTTGGGATTGGTTCTGCTTTGAGCAGAGGGTTGGACTAGATGACCTCCTTAGGTCTCTTCTAACCCTAATCTATGATTCTATGATTTCTAAGGAGTTAGGCCATATGTCACAACTCATTTTGTAAGTGTGGGGCAGATGTCCAGAGGATGGTAAGGTCCAAGCTATGGGTTGGCTGGGGGACCTAAATGTTTTATGAAGGAGGGGGGCTGGTGGAAGCCCTGGGTAGTTCTTTGAATTAGCCTGAAGTTGCCTGCACTGTACACTTTTTATCTGCCAGGTAGTCCCAGACATCTAATAATAAAGTTGTGGCCTGATTAAATCCATATGAAGTGTCTCCTGTCCTTCTTTCGGTATAGCCAGACAATGTTATTTCCTGTAGCACTCTGGATTTTCCACTGAAAACTCCCACATACCTACTGAGTGTTCATTTTCTTTCCTAAGAGTAAAACACTTTCCCAGAGCTCTTGTCCATTAAGAACAGAATCTTTGATGAAGAAGGCAGCTCCATTGTGGGGGCGAGGAGGGGAGTGACTCTTTGAAACTCTAGCTCCATCTGCTGATTGTTTAAAAAAAATCAGCATAATAAATAAATTAATTCACACTATTCACAAATACTAGCCTGTCCAGGGCTCCAGGTTTGCTGAGTTTGTGGTGGGGATATGACACAGCAGAAACAGTTAATGAAAACAAATTATATAAAATGTAAGGAACAAGGCAGCAGGCTCCCACCCATAAACTAGGGACTATATAGAGTGAGAAGAAGAGCTCTACATAAGCTCAAAAGCTCGTCTCTCTCAGCAACAGAAGTTGGTCCCAATAAAAGATATTACCTCACCTCTAGTCTGTCTAGAGTGAGTTATATGAGACATGGTACTATTAGCTTAAGGTTTCATTATCATTTGCAAATGATATACATTTATTAAATGATATAGATTTACATTTATTTTTCTGTGTTTCCTCAGAATCTTGCTCTCTGTTTCTTGTTTTCTTCATGACATGTCCAACTGGTTTTATGGTAATCTCTTACTATAAAACATGGATAAGACAGAAATCCATTTTTTTTTACTGTTCAACTTTTTGTGTTCAAGTCATTATAACCTGATTTCTTCCCACATTTCTTCATGTGATACAGAGTATAGGTATTAACTTATATTTTGATCCCATTTACTTATTTCATTTTATTTCACTGTATTCCCTTTTATTATTTCATTCTACTTAATCCCCATATTAGTTCTTTGATGAAATTCTCGATTATTAGAATTAAACCTTCCTGTTTAAATTTTTAGTCATTTTAGAAATCTTATCTGACAGCTGCACTAGTTCTTTCTATTTATAATCATTAGTCTCCTGGCAGATCTACTAGCCAATGGTAACCAAGTTGCAACTTTTTCAAAACAACGTGGCTCACTTGTTCTTTTACTATTTATGCTCTTGTGACATCATTGCTACAACCTCTTCATGGGGTTCATGTTTTTCTACACATGCCATCCTACTTTTGTAATTAACATATATTGGGAAATATTATTTCCCATATTAGTCTTCTGCAAGTGTATTCACTTGCATCATTAAGATAATGTGTAGTGAGGGCCCAGGGATCTCTGATGCCAAAAATTTGAACTCTCTTCACCACTGGGAAAGCTTAACCTCCAATAATGGATCAAACATAGTATCACATGGATTCAGATGCAGCTTTGGGAACAGTGTTAACTCTGCTCAATTTAGATGCTTTCAAATATGGTTTATATGAAATACGTGTTATTGGACACGTCTTCACTTCTGATCATAACCATCTTTCAGCCCATCACTGTAACAATGCTTCTGTTATGAAGAATCTTGGGGACACATTCTGGGAAAACACCACCTCAGCATTTCATCCTGCACAACACTCTCTTATGAAATATTTGCAGGTAGTGGTGAGCACAGGCTCCTTCTATCAACAAAATGTGAATCTTTTTTCATTTGATGGTCTCCTTCCTTCTCAAGAAGTCAATTAAATCTTTAAAAGTGTATTTGTATCACAGGGATTAAAACTGCATTTCACTTCTAAATTGGGGCTATGTTCACCCCTCCCCCATTATCACTCTGATAATATAATGTAGGCAGAAATGCCTCTCAGAATATAGAGGAAGAGCAGTTCTGACCAGGGGCCTTAAAAGCTATTCAGAATGGAAAGCTATTAGGACGATGGATAGTTTCCATATTTGCAGAGCCCAGGTTCACTGAATTTACTATCTGAATTTAAATCTCACCCCCCCCCCCAAGGCTCTTCAAAAGGATTCAGCAGTTGATCACACAGTCTGAAACACATAAAAGTGATATCAACAAAGGAGATTTCCTTGTCCACCCCCCCCAAACAATCCAAAGTTGCTGTCAACCCTGCAAGCATCCAAAATGTGAATAGTATCTAAATTCTTCCTTGAAAAGTGTGTTCTATCAGTGGAAAGTAATGGTTTTTAGTCTGTTCATTCTTTTTCCCCTAAAAGTCAGGGACGTAAAAACTATACTTATTTAAGTAATATTTTGAATGTAGTTAAATCAGAAGAACCCTTAATACTTCATATTTTAGGTATAGAATGTAGTTGGCCAGGGTTGTTAAGTTTAACAAACAAAAAAACCTAAATACTTTCTCCCACTTTAGACTTCATGGGATTCCCAGGGGGACTATGGAAGTGATTTTCAAAATCTCTCGGAGATGGACTAATTCTGCTTTCAATTAAAATTTTACCTTTGGCAGTGGGGGAGCAGAGTTAGGCCCATGTTGAGTGCTTTGGAAAATCAAGCCCTAAATATCTCAAATAGGAAAACTAAGCAAGTAGAGTTTAAATCCTATCTTTTAAAACATGGTTCCTTTCTCTCACTGTCTGCTTCCATTTGCCAAACATCTCATTCCAACAAACTTCCTCCATTCCTTCTCACCTAGAATGTCTCCCATCACCCTACTTTGGAGTCTGTCTCCCCCTAGATCAGTGGCAGTCAGCAGACCTTGGAGACTTTTTCATACTTATGCACAGCTGCTCTCTGTCACTCCCAGCTACTCCTAATAATAATAGGAATTTTCACTATATATAACACAGCAAAAACTTAGCACTAGTCAGCTGAAGTGATAAGGAAAAAAACTCATGAGCTACTAGCATTCAGTCTTTTAAGTCATGGTAGGAGAAGAGCAGAATTATTACTATTCCTTATTTTTAATGTGGAAACTCTTAGAATCAGTAGCAGGGCTCCCTCATGCTAAGGGCTGCATACACAAAAAACAAAATGGTGGTCCTAAAGAGTTTAGTAGGTGAAAAAATTGTTTTGCAATATCTCCTGGCCAGTTGACAATATCTGAGTGGTTTAAGCATTTTGCTACATTCATATGCATTCATGATTAACATCCTGCCATTTGTAAATAACAACATTGTTGTTTCTAATCCTGTTTTTCCCCCCTTAATTTTCTAAAGCACACTCTGCTCACTATAGGACTCTCCTTGCCAATTTTCAACTTTTATTTTCTGAACGTTTTTATCTTTTCTTTATCACGTAAATAATAACTATCTTTTTATTCCCTTCAGTTTTGGTGGATAGTCTGCTTTTTGGGTTGATTTTTTTTAAATTATTTTTCTTTTTTACAATCTCTCTCTCTCACCCACACACCAACAACATTCACCATCCACCTTAAGCAGAAACCAAACATTGAAAATGTCAGCCCCAAAGATGAATGCTTTAAGAAGTTGTGAGGTGTCTGAATCCAGGGAGTTATAACTATACCAGGAGTGAACACTGCCAGTTATAATATGAATATATGCTGTACCATGTTAAATTAAGGCCATCACATCAAAATGTCCTTGGATGCCACCATACTTCATTTTCAGTGAAAGACAGTGTCATGTTCAGAAGCCAATCCAAATATTTGAGCAATTTTAGTCTTGTCCTCTGCTTCCACACACAGGAAAAAGGTAAACTTTTGGATGTGGAGGAAACAATACTAAAATGTATTTTCAGAAGAAAAAGAAGTGGCCCCGTCATCATGAAAAGTGACAGGAAAAAGCTCCCTTTTGAAAATGTCTGAAATAATTAGCCAATTGACTAATCTGCCAAAAAAGGGTGCTTTCAAGGTGCCTGAGATCTACTGAGAAGTGTTTTCAAGTATTCCAATAGGCACAAATGGGTTTGATTAGAAATGGTTTGTTAGTTAATAATTTGTAGGTTGGTGCATCTACAGATTATTTAGTTTGTTGATTTATAGCGAAATATCTGAACACCTTATCTGTTTCATCTCTTCTCTTCTAATATCAGTTGAGTGCTGGTATAAATATTTTTCTAGTTTGTTCTCATTTCCTGGGCATATGTTATGCCTGTTTGACATTAGGAATAAAGGAGGAGATGACCCTGGAAAATACCAGAATTGTACAAAAGTGTACAATAGGACTCTGCAAGGAGATGTACGCTGTGGAAAATCGTGAGGAATTGCAATATGGAGTTACAGCAACGATAGAGTGAATCTGGGCCCAATCCAGGGAAGTACCAAAACACCTCCTGAGTCTATTGAAGTCAGTTTGATTGAAGCATATATCCTTAAGTGCTTTGCTGAAATGACTTAAGTCTAGTACAGGAGATAGTACTTCAAATTTATAATTCCATCAAGGTTTCAGAGGAACTTGCTAGATAGATGCAATTTTCTAAATCTTATTAAGACTATTTTTCTTTGTAACTGCTATGATGGAAGATATTGAGTTAATCTCTGAACAGAAACCATTCTGAGGCCAGGGGCTAGCTGTTGCTTGCACCACAACTTCCTTTTCATTTTGGTAGCACTATACACTATTTAACCTAACAAAATGTTTATTGAGGTAAGCTGCAATCTGACTGGCTGTAGAAGCTTTCCAATCATGTAATTATCTTGCACTGAATTAAAACATCAGGGTGATTATAAAACCACTTCAACAAGCAGGAAAATATCATTTAAAAAAACAGCAAATTAAAGGGGGTAAATTTACTTTAACTATCTGGAATGGATTAGGAGAGGTCAGGAAATTTTTCAGATTTTTTGCTGTATTTTTCCTTTGTTGGCTCAGTAGGAGGATATTTAGCTCTTTCCAAATTTCTTTAAAAATGCAGTGATCATCCTTGAAAATGTACTAATTGTCTTAAATAATCAAATATCTTGAACTAAATGTATATGGTAGTTCAGTGGATTCCATGTGTGCAGGCCGTTTACTTACGCACATGCAAAATCCATCCTGATTCAGAGAAAGCAAGTAGGAAGCATCTTTCTTGAATAAGGATGCATTTCCGAATAAGGCCTTAAGGAATCATGCAGACCAAATTTGCTTTGTGAAGTATCGTCTTTCATCATGTGGACTGGTAGGATTTTATTTTAAATACATTTTATTTATATTGATTTTTATTTTCAAAAATAAAGGGAGAACAGAAAAGAACATAAAAAGCAAAGGGATTGGAAGGAAGAGAATAAAAGGAAGGAAGGTCAGAGGGAAAAGGAGAGCAACATCTATGTTTCCATCTGCTAAGAATTAATCAAAAGTTTCTGAAACATCAGACCAAAGCTTTTCATATTTGTCTGAGGTCCTTCTTCTCCAAAACATTACCTGTTCTTTAGATGGCAGGTCACATAAGTTGCTGCGCCAATCTTCTATCCCTGGAGGCAGTTTACTCTTCCGTCTAAGGCTTAGACTCTAAACAATATGTGTTGTTTAGCTATAAACACTGCTTTAGTGAACCAAACTTTCCGTGAGTTGGAGAGTTTCCAAGATGCTGCAATATTTCCCAAAACAATGTTCTGGTAAGTAATTTTTAAGGAAGTTTCCATAATCATATTAATCCTCCTCCCTACTTCTAGATCATACCCTGGGGAATACCAAAATATGTGAGCCAGTGGGGCTTCCAGAGAGACATATCTCCATCCTCAGTATGTTTTGGCAAATCCCATGCACTGTAACATATGGGGACTAGTGTGAACAAAATATAATTTTCTGTGGGATGAGGCTTAATCATAGATTAATAGTAGAGTTTTTAATGTTTTGCAAGGCACTTCTCTATTGGATAGTGTCGAAAGCTGCACATAAATCTTTGCCTGCATCAGGCCTCAAGCAATCTAAATTAGGGAGGTGGTCTGTTTTGATTTTGTTTTCTTTTCATTTGTATTAGGCCAGGAGTATTATATTGCATTGGGTAATATAGAATAAGAATACTAAAAACTCTAGCTGTTTAATAAGTATTGATTGATTAATGCTTCAGTTAGGAACAATGCCTACTTCAGAGTTGATAATCTAGTGCTTGTTCAAAGCCCCCACTAAAGACAATCAGATTCTCCTTATCCCCCCCTCCCCATTTACTTAAATGGGAGTTGGATCAGGCCTTATAGGCAGACTCACCTTCATAAAACACAACTAAATTCCAGAATAATAATAACTGTTGGTATTTTAAAAAATCATAGTTATAAGAAAAAAAAATAAAATTGTTTTATATGCTTTATATTACATGTATGAAAATGATGACTTTCCATATACACTAAGAAAGCTGCTTACTACTTGAAATCATGTGAATTCTACTTTTTATTTCTCCTCGGCAGGTTTGTTGGTGATGTAATTCTCTTAATTACTAAATGTTTTTGCTAAATAAACTCACAGCCTGTAAAATCAGAACAGAATTGGCAAATAACTTGTAATAGATAGCATTCCAGACCCTTTTCTCCTAAATGTTAAGGCTTGATTGAAATCTATTTTAACTCAAGAATGAAAGTGAGTTAAAAAATTTCAAGAGTCTTGACAACACTACTCTGTCTCTAGTGGCTATCATAAAATCACTGCCCATTTATCAATCCATAAACTATGCAACTCTTGATTGAAATCATTTGTCTTATCTCTTCTCAAACAAAAAATGACCATTAGAACAATTTTCTGAACGATGCCACCCTAGTTTCCCAGAATGTTTGCCCAGAACAACCAGAAGCACTTTTCTGAGGGGGAAGTCTCAGGAATTTAGCTAGCTTCACTTTCAAAGTTAAATGGAATTGAAATTCTATATAATCTAAAACACATTTTTAATTGCAGAAGGAATACAGCAGATTTTCTTTCCAATTAAAATTATGTCTATCATGTTCCCCTCCACATAAAACATGTGCATGTATACTTAAACATTAAAAAACTGTAGCATGCACTGTTGTGTTGCTTAATGTATACTGTCTCCGCAATGTCAAATTTCACACCAACTTCACACCACCACAATGTAGATGCTGGAATGAGGGGCCAGCAGAGACTATTAAAGAGTAATTTTCCTCTGAAAAGTGACTCTCTAAAAGCAGCATTGTGGGTTTCCTGGTTTACGTCTCAATCACTCCATAACAAAGATGTTCAAATTAAAAGATTTTGTGACTGCTAACTTTGCACACTCTTTGTGTATCAGCAGTCAACTTGACTCAACAGAGGTATATTTTAGTGTGTTAAGGTGCAATAAAGAGCATACCTATGTGCACTTTGATGTAAAAATTATGCATTTGAAATGTAGTTAACATTTTTCTTGATGAGTGATCTAGAGAGAATCCAGCTTACTCGACCCTTGCTGAATTGGCTCTGTAGCACTAATAAGATTAAATATCTAACTAACTAACTAACTAAATAAATAAAATGATGCAAAAGAAAGCTGATGTCAGTAACTACTTGTGGATTCTCCTAGCATAAAACAGCATAGCCAGCTTTTCTCCACCCCTTCCTCAATCCCAGCATTAAGAGCACATGGCTGACTGAAAAAAGGCATGTGCCTAGAGTTGCACTGAGCTCTCAAGATCCGTAGCTGACAGAGCAGTCTCTTGAGTGTTGTAGCAACCAGGCTCAACTTAGAGCAGCCACAAGCTGGCCTAAGTTCTAGCAGGGGATACACTATACCTAGCCAGTCAAAGGACTGGGGAGCCATAAAGGCAGCCTGAAGACTCCCCCCTCCACCTCAGCTTCATCCCTTGGCCCCAATGAAGCAAAAATGTTAGCTTAGGCATTTGCTTAAGTTGAAAATTGATTAAAGATGAGTGTCTGTTTTAAGTGCTTTGTTGAACCAGGGGCAAACTTAAAATATCAGGTCAGAATCTGTCTCTGTAGAAAAAATACCACTGCCCCAATCCAAACTCTCTAAATGATATCGGCCATTTCTGTTTCCAAAGATCATAATAGAGAAACCCCTCATCAACATTCTTTGCTTATTATTGCAAACCCATTTGAAGTAGAAATATAAAGTCGTCAGATAGCTAACATCTGACCATCAATGTCCATTAAAAGATTCAGGATCTCTTCAGGGTTTTGTTTGGTTGGTTATTTAACCCAGAACTGTCTGATAATGAGTCTCCAAGTTCAGTTATGGTGACTAGTGGAATATTTTGCTCTCTGATTGGGTCTGATTCTTCTTTTATGGAAACCAGTGGTAATTAGTAGAATAGTATAAGCTCCAGAGAAAGCAGGAGTCATCTGAATGTGTGCAAACCAAGTATTTAATTTGTCAAGATAGATATGTTCTTGTCACTACAAGTTTATCCCACATTTGTTTGAATGATTTCAGTGGGCATTGGATCAGATTCTTAGTAATTAGGGGCTAGTTGGAGCTGTCAAAGTTACCAGGAAGAAAATGATACTGGCTCCATGTAATAATTATTTATATTTATAAATACAAATATAATATTTATTATTTATGATATGGTAGCACCTACAGGCCCCAGTCAGAATGAGTCACCATTGTGATGGGCACTGTGCAAACACATCAGGCCAAATTCTGGCCTGCCTGGAGAAGAATTCCCCTGTTCCAGTTACTCATATCATGGGTAGTGGTGTTAATAGGGACATTAGCTCTACAGAGTCACTACATTCCCTCTCTATTCAGGTGTGTGAGAAAAGTCATGAAGAGGCTGGGAGAGGGTGGAGCCTTGGCTTTGCACTTTGTCTTTCCTGCAGCACCTAGTAGCATGGCCAGGGCTTCAGGTATAAGTTCAGCACAAGTCATTCCAAAGCAACAGGGAGACTTGTGTGTGTGTGTTTGTTTGTGTGTGTTTACAATCTTCTTCAAGAGTTACTCCAGGGACAGTGTAACAATATATTACCCTAAGCCAGGGGTTCCCAAATTTGGTTCGTGGCTTGTTCAGGGTAAGCTCCTGGCAGGCCGCGAAACGCTTTGTTTACCTAAGTGTCTGCAGCTCCCAGTGGCCGCAGTTTGCTGTTCCCAGCCAAAGGGACCTGTGGGAAGCGGTGGCCCAGCCCGCACCACTTCCTGCAGCTCCCCTTGGCTGGGAATGGCAAACTATGGCCACTGGGAGCTGGGAGCAGCCGTACCTGCAGACACTTAGGTAAACAAAGCGTTTCATGGCCCGCCAGGAGCTTACCCTGAACAAGCCACGAACCAAGTTTGGGAACCCCTGATTTACACTATTCTTTGCAAAACAACTGGAAGCATTAGCTAACATCATCCTTCTTTATCTTCCCCCTCACACTCACTAGTGATTGTCACACTGGCATCTCCCAAGCACACAGGCTGGGATACAACTTTTATAATGTGTCACACTAATGCTACTATCCCTAATGCATATTCAATAGGGGTTTCTTTATTTTTCCTTTTCCTTATTTGTAGTTTCTTACCCTACTAATATTGGGGTACCCTTTTCCCAAAGGTTATTAATCCTTTTACCTCAAGCATATTAGCATATACATATATTAGTTTCCATGGCATTCGTGTGGTCAGACATTGGCTGATGTCCTTAACTAAAAATATCCCAAGCTGATATAAGATAGATCTTGTGAACAAATGCCAGAAGTTTAGTCATTACAACATTCTATCTTGTGATAACTTAGGATCTAAGGTTAGTCTAGGTTAGATACACATGCTTAAGACTTTTTTTGGCTTTATGCCTTAATTAGCTTGGCTAAACTATTGTCCTACAGGCCTTGAGGATTGTAAGCTCATTGCATTATTGCTTTACATCTATGCCTCACCTAGTAAATACCTATTCGCTACCACGAGCAAGGTAGTAAACTCACAATCTACCCCATACTAAGAAATGATCACAGTCCTGCAACAATTAAAATCTAAGGCTCAAAGAGTGCAATTTGTTTTGAAGGCAAACTATTGTACACGCTCTAATCCCTACTATTATTAATGGAACTCTGCACAGTCACTTTTGTAACAAATCACAAGTGGGGTTTAAGACAATCACACAAGAGTGGGAGTAACAAACAATTGGAAGAAAAAGAGGAATGAGGAAAAAGGAAGCAATAATAAGAACTTTAATAGAGCAAATAAAGGGACAGAAAGATCATCTAAAGTTGGTTGATAATTTTAATCTACAAATTAAGACACAAAAATGGGCAAATAAGATAAATATGGCAGAATAACCAGACTCCTGTTTTTAAACATTGGATGTAATAGATTCATAGATTCATAGATTCTAGGACTGGAAGGGACCTCGAGAGGTCATCGAGTCCAGTCCCCTGCCTGCATGGCAGGACCAAATACTGTCTAGACCATCCCTGATAGACATTTATCTAACCTACTCTTAAATATCTCCAGAGATGGAGATTCCACAACCTTCCTAGGCAATTTATTCCAGTGTTTAACCACCATGACAGTTAGGAACTTTTTCCTAATGTCCAACCTAGACCTCCCTTGCTGCAGTTTAAGCCCATTGCTTCTTGTTCTATCCTTAGAGGCTAAGGTGAACAAGTTTTCTCCCTCCTCCTTATGACACCCTTTTAGATACATGAAAACTGCTATCATATCCCCTCTCAGTCTTCTCTTTTCCAAACTAAACAAACCCAATTCCTTCAGCCTTCCTTCATAGGTCATGTTCTCAAGACCTTTAATCATTCTTGTTGCTCTTCTCTGGACCCTTTCCAATTTCTCCACATCTTTCTTGAAATATGGTGCCCAGAACTGGACACAATACTCCAGCTGAGGCCTAACCAGAGCAGAGTAGAGCGGAAGAATGACTTCTCGTGTCTTGCTCACAACACACCTGTTAATACATCCCAGAATCGTGTTTGCTTTTTTTGCAACAGCATCACACTGTTGACTCATATTTAGCTTGTGGTCCACTATAACCCCTAGATCCCTTTCTGCCGTACTCCTTCCTAGACAGTCTCTTCCCATTCTGTATGTGTGTGTCATAACTATAAAGGGAAGGGTAATAGCTGTCCTGTGTACAGTACTATAAAACCCCTCCTGGCCAGAGACTCCAAAATCCTTTTCCCTGTAAAGGGTTAAGAAGCTCAGGTAACCTGGCTGGCATCTGACCTAAAGGACCAATAAGGGGACAAGATACTTTCAAATCTTGGGGGGGGGGGAAGGCTTTTGTTTGTGTTCTTTGTTTGGGAGTGTGTTCGTTCTCGGAACTGAGAGGGACCAGACATCAATCCAGGTTCTCCACATCTTTCTAAACAAGTCTCTCCTATTTCAAACTTGTAAGTAAATAGCCAGGCAAGGCGTGTTAGTTTTCCTTTGTTTTTCTCAACTTGTAAATGTACCTTTTACTAGAGTGTTTATCTTTGTTTGCTGTACTTTGAACCTGAGACTAGAGGGGAGTCCTCTGAGCTCTTTAAGTTTGATTACCCTGTAAGGTTAATTTCCATACTGATTTTACAGAGATGATTTTTACCTTTTTTTCTTTAATTAAAAGCTTTCTTTTTAGAACCTGATTGATTTTTTCTTGTTTTAAGATCCAAGGGGTTTGGATCTTGATTCACCAGGAGTTGGTGGGAGGAAGGAGGGGGGATGGTTAATTTCTCCCTGTTGTAGATCCCAGGGGGGTTGGAACTGTATTCACCAGGAGTTGGTGGGAGGAAGGAGGGGGAATAGTTAATTTCTCCTTGTTTTAAAATCCAAGGGGTTTGGATCTGTATTCACCAGGGAATTGGTGAAGGTTTTTCAAGGTTTCCCAGGAATGGAATCCATTGAAATGGTGGCAGCAGAACCAGAGCTAAGCTGGTAGTTAAGCTTAGAAGTTTTCATGCAGGCCCCTACATTTGTACCCTAAAGTTCAAAGTGGGGATCCAGCCTTGACAGTGTGAAACTGATTTTTTCTTCCTAAGTGGAGCACTTTGCATTTGTCTTTGTTAAACTTCATCCTGTTTAACTCAGACCATTTCTCCAATTTGTCCAGATCATTTTGAATTATGACCCTGTCCTCCAAAGCAGTTGCAATCCCTCCCAGTTTGGTATCATCTGCAAACTTAATAAGCATACTTTCTATGCCAATATCTAAATCGTTAATGAAGATATTGAACAGAGCCGGTCCCAAAACAGACCCCTGCGGAACCCCACTCGTTATGCCTTTCCAGCAGGATTGGGAACCGTTAATAACAACTCTCTGAGTAAGGTTATCCAGCCAGTTATGTACCCACCTTATAGTAGCCCCATCTAAATTGTATTTGCCTAGTTTATCGATAAGAATATCATGTGAGTCCGTATCAAATGCCTTACTAAAGTCTAGGTATACCACATCCACAGCTTCTCCCTTATCCACAAGACTCGTTATCCTATCGAAGAAAGCTATCAGATTGGTTTGACATGATTTGTTCTTTACAAATCCATGCTGGCTGTTCCCTATCACCTTACCACCTTCCAAGTGTTTGCAGATGATTTCCTTAATTACTTGCTCCATTCTCTTCCCTGGCACAGAAGTTAAACTAACTGGTCTGTAGTTTCCTGGGTTGTTTTTATTTCCCTTTTTATAGATGGGCACTATATTTGCCCTTTTCAAGTCTTCTGGAATCTCTCCCGTCTCCCATGATTTTCCAAAGATAATAGCTAGAGGCTCAGATACCTCCACTATTAGCTCCTTTAGTATTCTAGGATGCATTTCATCAGGCCCTGGTGACTTGCAGGCATCTAACTTTTCTAAGTGATTTTTAACTTGTTCTTTTTTTATTTTATCTGCTAAACCTACCCCCTTCCCATTAGCATTCATTATGTTAGGCATTCCTTCAGACTTCTCGGTGAAGACTGAAACAAAGAAGACATTAAGCATCTCTGCCATTTCCAAGTTTCCTGTTACTGTTTCTCCCTCTTCACTAAGCAGTGGGCCTACCCTGTCTTTGGTCTTCCTCTTGCTTCTAATGAAGGTAATAGTCTTGAAATTAGAAGAAAGCAGAAGTAACACCAGCTTTAGCCTGTGCAATTATTTCTTACTACAGTATTTTTGGAAGATGCTGTCCTATAAAATAATTCACATCTACTATAACCTCTATTGTTCATAGCATCTGCATTTGAAGAAAAAGATGAAGTCTACTTCAAGTAAAGCTAAGAAAAAAGGTATTAACTGATAAGAAATACCCTGTGTTTTACCTTCCAGATGCTTTTCTACAATGTTAATAGGATGCAATAGAGTTACAAAATAAATTGAAACTTTTTTTAACGAATAAATTAATTAGCAGGATGGCTGGAAGAAAGGGTATTGAAAGCTTATTAAACATCCAAATGTATACCTAACTATTTAGGAGTTTTTCTTTCTTTACTAATTTGAAAAAATACAACTTTTGAATGTTAACCAATTCTGTATATTTGCTGATACAGCAAAGTCCATTTTTAAATCCATCTTTAATAAGAGTGATGTATAATAGTAGTCTGATCAGTTAGTGAATTAAATATGAATATTTATAAAGATCAAGTAAGAGAATAATACATGGAAATCTGAGCATAACCAAATCACTTGGTCCAAATTATATTAATTTTAGAATGCTAAGAAAATCAGTAATTTAACTTTACTATACCATAGACAATCAAAAATCATGGATGGTTGAGGAGCTACTGGAAGATTGGGGAAAAACATAGACTTGTCCCTCCCTCCCATACATATATAGAGGTATGCTGTCACTGAAATGGGGAAAATTGTGGAAAAGCCATTCAAGAGATTTCAGGGATCACTGCTCCATAGCAGCAATGAGGAAGGAAGGGGAATTGAGAAGTGCAAAATGGGGTCTTCAATATAAATTAATTCACACGCCTATAAACTCATACCTTGAGAATGTAGCATGGCAAGTCCACTATTACAGCCTCTAGACTAGACTGCAATAGACTGCCCTGAATGACAGGGCAATTTGTTTTGAGATGGCCTTGCCAAGATCATTTCGGGGAGAGCTGGAAGAGAGAAGCTTTGGTTAATGATAGCATAGTATTACAGAATGTGCCACAGGGTCGTTAATGTCCAAACAGAGCAGACTGAGTAAATATGAAACATAGAAAAAAAAACCTATTTAAAATCTAGGAACAAATTCATGACTAAATATTATGGTCCATTCATACCAAGCTTTCACACTTTCACGCCCTTGAGTTGTTTTTTTGGGTGCAAAATATGCTTATTTGTTGTTCATTATATATATATATACATTTTTCTCTTATGCATAAGTGGTTCTCATTCTCTCCTCTATTCCTGAGCAATTGGCATTCCAGGAGCAAGTCGGGGCAGTAATGAAATATGGAGAATTCTGTGTCCCAATGTACCAAATAATTAAGGTTGGCAATATTACATTTTTATCAGTTAATGTCAATAAATGCTGATTTCATCATATGCACACAAACTAATGAAAAAATATTTCCATGGGTTTTCATCAAAATGTGCAGATTGGCAAAGTAAGAAAAATGCTACTTGGGAATTTATACGAGTTTGATTTAAAGATATTTACTCTGTATACTTTGACATGTGATGCTGACAATTCGTGTTTTAATGGTTATAAAGCTTTAACTTTTTTAATCTCAACATCTGCTGTCATTAAAAAATTCTGACATCTCCCTCCACAATTTCCTGCAAATGGGAAAAGTTAAAATAACTAAAAATAGGCAAAATGCATAAAAATAAATATTGATATTATCCACCTATTTTCCCTCATGAAGACTGTAATGCATCAAAAAGAAAAAAAATGTTTATATGATATATCTGGGTTCATCTTTTAGAATATCCTCCAACCTAGAACAAGCATCTCAAATATCAATGGTCACTTGATAGCTTTGATAAGATATACAAAATCCACCTATAAATTTGCCCACTGTTGCAGGAATGACTATCACAATTTTGGGGAAACTTTCACATTTGGGGTAAAGAAGGACATATTGTCTCTGAGGTTTGGTTTGCTAAAGTAACCCCCGGAGAGCTGAATTAATGGACAGAAGACAGGTGAGGTGGTCAAAGGTTCATGATAAATGCAGCTTATCACAAGGCCCACAATTTATTCATGAAGCTGTAATGTACCATTACATTTAATGGAGTAAATATTGTCATCAAATTTTGTGTGTGTGTGTGTGTGTGTGTGTGTGTGTATGTGTATAAAATATAAATAATAAATAATAAATGAGGTTACCACGATAGTAAGTAGTACAGTACATTTAAGATGTTTGCTCTGAGATAATATTTTCTAAAAGATAAACCCAGCTATGTCAGGTAAACATTTATTTCTTTTCAATGTCTTACATTTTTCTCAAAGGAAAATAGTTTGCTTAAACCTCTCTCCATGCTGGTGCATAAATGCTTTTCACATCAATACTCACTTTTGAAACATACATCCAATTTACCCACAGAAGATCCACATCAGTATAGACTCATGGACTTAAAGGTCAGAAGGTACCATCATCATCATCTAGTCTGACCTCCTGCACATTGCAAGCCACAGAACCTCACCCATCCATTCCTGTAGAAGACCCCTAACCTCTAGCTGAGTTACTGAAATCCTCCAAACACATTTTTTTCTTTTAATCCATTTTTTTTAACTAAGCTTAAAATTACTATAGCTGTAATGTTTGTCTTATCCCTACAAACACCCTGCATCACCATTAAGCATGAAAGGTAGTTAAAAACTGCTCACACTCAAAATTTCAAATCTTCAAACAGAGCAAGGAGATGAAACCTAGAGTAATGTAGAGAGAGATTGCTGTGATCATACTGAACATGATTATTTTGGTGTGTTAGTGAAACTGTCTGAAACTACCAATTTTCACTTCAACTTCAGATATGAAAACTGTCTTTCCTTTTCAGAAAAAGAATCTAAGGTGCTGTAAAATGTTCACAAACTGAGGAAACATGATTTTTCAACAGTTTCCTCAGTGGAGGGAGCATATTCTCAAAATTCAAGGATGTGTGAAGTGGACCCACAAGTTTCTCAGTCAGAGGGAGACTGAGAAAGGAAGTGAGGGGAGAGAAAATATCAAAGGACCCTAATTCATATAAAGACATAACCACTGTAATGCCTGATTGATGTGGCAAAGATTTCTATAGGTAAGAACAACAGCCCTTACAAGTATTTTGCTTCTTCTTTTTAAGAACACAGTATGCTGAGGACTGAGACATAACAGGGCGTTGAGCATACAATAGACAATAAAAGAAAGGGTGGGTGGGGAGACCTTAAAAGAGAATAAATGAATAAAATCAGATAAAACTTTAAGAGTAATAAAATACCTAAAACATATTTTTTTACTGAAAAAGAAATCTTTGAATTCAAACATATCCTTTGGTGGTTTGCAACTCTGGTAGTCCATTCTGTACACTCTTCTGCTCATGTTATTGTCAATTAATAATCTTTTTGTGCCACCGAGGATACCACATCATCCATCCAAGATCTTTTTCTGCATCATGTGCTTCTGCCATGTATTGCCCTACAAATCTAATCTTTCTTTTCATAAAATCTCTGAGTAGCATTTGCTGACTTCCAATCATCTCCAATACTTTTTGGTTGGTTAGTGCAGACTGTCCGTGGCATTTTTCAGAATTATTCAATAATATGGTCATTCAAAAGGTTGTAGTTTCTTTAATATTGTTTGTTCGTCGATGTTTCACAGCTGCAATTTAACACAGATGAAATTAAGATTTTGAATCAGAATTTAATTTTCAGATTTGTCGTCTCCTTGAATATGTATTCTTCCACAGTGTATCTTTCACTCTTGCTATTCAAGTGCTGACTTCCATATCCAATCTTCCATCTTCTAGAATGATACCTATTAAGTAGCAAGTTTCTCACTTGCTGCATAACTGTGGAGTGTACTGTAATCTTGAATGTTTTCCCAGGATCCTTGCATACCACCAAAGTTGTTATCTTCTCCACATTAACTCTAGACCATGTTTTTTGCCATATTCATATATATTTTTATTAACTTCATCAGATCTTCTTCTCAGTTAGCCAGCAGCTCTCTATCATCTGCATAGCAAGTGGTGTTCACCCATTTTCCATTAATCTTACTACCTCTTTCTGTTCCTTTGATTAATTTAATCAAACGCTTGCTAGGAGTAAATTGGTGTTGCTCAAATGGGGAGCTATGCTAATTCTCACTAGCTCAGGATCTGGCCCTGAGGGGTCAAGAATGGGAAGTTCCACTGAGCAACTTTTTCTTTCTTTTAAGTTTTTCATGAAGTTTTTGGGAGCTGAAAGGAGGAATATTCAAAACGACTGTTAAAATAGTCACAAAATGACCCCACAATATGACCACAGATAGCAAAATATGAGCTATTTAGCTGTATTCAAGTTTTGTAAGCCTTAAAGTATTTCGTAATTTTGTCCTCCATTAACCTTAAGCTTGTCCTAAGGCTTACAGGCTGAGAAGTTTTCATTTACAGAAGACAAAAGATACTTGTATACTATGCTGGTTTTCCTTAGTTCTTTTGAGTCGCACTTCTATGAACAGCCAGCTGAACAGTACAGGAGGTTAAAAAACAAAACAACCTGATTGATTTTGTCGTAGTGGATAATTACTGTATTCTTGGAAAAACAGCCACTCCAACAAAATCCAGTATTACAAGGAATGAAGTTGTTCTGGAATAGGCATACTATAGAAAATTGCTAATTGAGATTTCAGATGAGATTTCAGTCCCCTAAATTAATTTTACAAAAATCATTTTAAATCCAGGGGGGATGGGTAATATAGCTAATGTTCTTAACATGGGTGTCAAAAATCACAGAAGGAAGATGATTATTTTGGAAGGATTATTGACATTTTTCTGGATCCTGGCAGGTAGATCCCATTATGGATTCTATCACCCTAACCTTCAATCATCCTGGCATCTGCTGGGAGAGCAATACAGCAATGCACAGACAATCCAGGAAGTTTTTGGAGAGTGTTGGGGACAACTTCCTGGTACAAGTGCTGGAGGAACCAACTAGCGGTTGTGCTTCTCTTGACCTGCTGCTTACAAACAGGGAAGAATTGTTAGGGGAAGTAGAAGTGGGTGGAAACCTGGGCAGCAGTGACCATGAGATGGTTGAGTTCAGAATCCTCACAAAATGAAGAAAGGAGAGTTGCAAAATACAGACCCTGGACTTCAGAAAAGCAGACTTAGACTCCCTTAGGGAATTGATGGGCAGGATCCCCTGGAAGGCTAAGGGGGAAATGAGTTCAGCCTCATTGAGGGTGAAGGAACAAACCATCCCAGTGTGCAGAAAGAATAGCAAATATAGCAGGCGACCAGCTTGGCTTAACAATGAAATCTTTGGTGAGTTTAAACTCAAAAAGGAAGCTTACAGGAAGTGGAAATTTGGACAGATGACTAGGGAGGAGTATAAAAATATTGCTAGAACATGCGGGGCTGTAATCAGGAAGGCTAAAGCACACTATGGAAAAGTAAAGTATTGATGCATTGTAAAGCAGACTTTTCAAATTGCTGCTCTAAGGCATGGCTGTTTTCAGGGGTTGTCAAGGCTGATTCCCCATTCTTGCACTTCAGGTATAGAAGGTGGGGACCTGCAAGGATTCTAAAAAATTAATACCGGCCACTCCAGACTGTATTAAACCTCCAAGGTTACATCTTTTCTCTGACCTTGGATTGGTAGATGCTGCCACCACCCAAGTGCAAAACCCCTTTGAGACCCCAAGAAGGCACACTTGTGAATTCCTTCCTGTGGGGTATCCTCAATCCCTTTCATCCCCCCTACGGGAAAGAGCTGAGAAGGAAAAACAAAGGAAATCACCTGTTGCCACTAGCTAATTAAACAACATGTGCACAAACCTCTTGGGACATAAAAATCCAATTCTGTTCTTTAAAAAAGGTAAATTTTATTAAAAAACAAAAAGAAGAAAATACGTCTGGGAAGTTAGGTTATTGCTAGATTTAAAAAGAGCAACTACAATGATTAAGCATCAAGAATTGTGTCTTGAGGTCCAGCATAACGGTTACAAGCAAAACAAAAGTACCTGGGGTTAGCACAAAGGAGTCCACAAGCCATAGGGAAATAAAAGGGATAAATCTAATTGCATCTTCCTAGACATTTCCTGATTTACTTACATATCTGGGGTTGTAAATGAGTAGTTTCTAGGTATGAGTCTGATGATATTTTCATACCTGGCCCCAAGCTTCTTACAGCATAGTCTCTGGCCTCTTTGCCTCTCCCCGAGAACAACAGACAGACAGAAGGGGAGTCTTTGCTTCAATTTTAAAAAGTTCTAGCCTTCCCATTGGCTCTTTTGGCCAGGTGCCCACTCACTTCCTTTTACTTATGCATAGCAGCGAGACTTTTTAACCCCTTAGAGGAAGAGCAATTAGAGAACAGCTAGTAAGAGGGATTTTATAGCTACTGGCTGTCTGGGTGTTCATTTATCACAGGGGTGCTGGAACAATTTGTATAGTGGGGGTCCTGCGAGTCAGTGAACTAAACTGAAAACCCTGTATATGATGGAAACCATTTCAAGCCAAGGGGTGGGGCAGCACCCCCAGCATCCCTAGTTCCTTCAACTATGGCTCTTTTTTGTTGTTGTCACACTATATATTGTCTGAAGTCGATGAATCTCTTCCTCTGATGAAGGAGTAAGGGAAAGAAAAAAGACCCCAGACTGTCAGAAGGGTGAGCGAGTGGGGAAAGTGGAAAATCAGGGAGACCTGTAGAAGCTGCAGCAAGAAGAAGGGACAGTCCTATCTCAGTAGCAGTAATGGAGCCCATAGTGCACATGACTGTCAGTTTGATTTTTGGCAATTTAGGCAGCTCGTCTTGCTGAATCCAGAGATTTGAGTGATTCCAGATGGCTTCTGGTTTAACAAGAGAAAGCACAAGAATACCAGGTAAATGCTCTGATATTTACCATGGGTGATGTTGCTGATGATACCCTATGTGCCCTATCCCTCGCTGGTGAGGGAAAGAAAGAATACTCCAAAGTGAAAGTGGCTTTTGATTGCTCCTTCATAGGCAGACAGAATATTATATATGAAAGGGCTAAATTTATTAGGAGGTACCAGGTATAAGGGGAAGCAGCTCGGGCTTTTATATTACTGCAGTTCACAGTCTTGCTGAGTTTTGCAAATATGGAATGTTAGAAGAACTAATACGAGAGAGGATAGTTGTTCTTGTAAGAGACACCAATTTATTAGCACAGCTTCAGTTAGACCCAGATCTCTCACTACCAAAAGTAAGAATGTAAGAAACCATAAAGAAACAGTAATGTGATTTACATACTTGCAGCATAAGGGAGACTGCATCAGACAATACTGATACAGTAAAAGTGAAAGGCACAAATGTGAAAGGGGCAGTCAGACCACATTTACAACGTAAGAATAATACTCAACAAGAAAACGAGAAACTAAAGAACCTTAATAGAAGGGAAGGATGGAAAAGTTGTGGAAGATATGGCAAGCCACCCAGTCAGCAAAAAAGGCAGAACGTAGGAGACACTTTGATAATAGCATACCAAATCAGCAAAAATAGTGGAAACAACCATAGGGGAGATTTATTGTCAGATAACAATGAGTCCATACTTCTAGGGACTATATCCTCAAAACAACAAACAGCATCTTAATACACAAACATGCGTCTAAACGGTCAAAACCTTACATTTAGACTTGATAATGGGGAAGCAGTCACTGCACTTCCAAAAAAAAAAGATTATAATCAATCCCAGGATGCTGCTCTGCAAAGTCAAAATATGATTTTATATGCAGCTAATTACATTAGCTTAGATGTTTGTGGCCAGTTCCTTGGAAAACTGGAGAAAGGACGGCAAGGTCTTCAACAAATAATACATGCAATATAAGAACTGACAATTCTCCTGGTAGGGTTGCCAGCAATACAAAGACTACAGCTAACAGAAAAACTGGAATGCATCAATGACTAAAAACAAACTATACAGAAGATGTACCCACATATATTCACAGGGCTAGGAAAGCAGTCAGGGGAGTACAAAATAAAACTAATGCCATCAGCAACTCCCTTTGTTGTCACAGCCTCACACCACAGTTCTCACCCTTGCTAGGGAAAGTCAAAGAAAACTTAAAGAGAATAGAAAAAGGTAGAAGTCTCCCACACTGACTGGTGTGTGGGGATGCTTCTAGTACTGAAACCCAATGACAAAATCTGCACTTGTGTGGACCTTACACAACTTATTTAAAAGCATATGAGGTGACAGAAATATGCTTCCATCAGTTGATTAGACATTAGTTCAGTTATCAGAAGCCTAACTATTCTCAAAGTTAGATGCTACAGCAGGCTCTGGCAAATTTCCCTTGCTAAAAATCTATACCATTAACTACATTCATCATGCCATTCAGAATGATTGTTTCAATCAGCTTCCCATTTGGTGTATATTCATTACCAGAACATTTCAAAAACAGAATATTTCAGATTGTGTCAGGTGTGCCTGGCATCCTTTGCCATGCATATGATGGGTTGATATATGGGAGAGATAAAAATGAACTTGATGAGCAGATACATGCGGTTTTAAGACATTTCTAACAATCTGGTATCACCCTGAATGAGAAATCTGAATTTGAAAAGGAGCAGATTAAATTTGTAGGGGACATAATTAACAAACAAGAATTTGGCTAGATTCAGACAAACTGGAGGCATTACTTGCATATTTCATTCATCTAACAAAACCCTTAAGAGATCGCCTTAATGGTCACAATATGCAGATGTAGAGGAGCACATATCAAAACACTTTTAATAAAAGAACTACTTTCTTCTCCACCTATTTTTGCATTATACTCAGTACATTAACCAACAACAGTAGCAGTGGTCACATTTTCCTATGGTTTGGGCTCATACAGAAGCAGCAGCCAGAAGGAGACTAGAGATCTGTTGCAGTCATATTAAGAATCCACATAGAAACCAATCAGTAGTATGTTCAAGTGGAAAAGGAAGCTGTAGCAGTGTTTTGAACCTGTGAACGTTTCAGTGTGTATCTGTTTGGCTTGGATTGTAACATAAAAACAGACCACAAGCCCTTAGTTGCATTAATGGATTCAAAACCACTGGATGACCTTCCACCTAGGATTCAAAGATCTTGACTATTGCTGATGTGATTTTCTTTCACTATTGAACACATACCTGGGAAAACATGCATAGCAGCAGTTGTTTTAGTTGTTCTGGCAGCAATTCCAGCATGTGCTAGCAAACTTCAGCAACTCAGAGGTGAACAACTAAAAGATGGGACTTGCCAGGAACTTCCTCAACCCTGCAAAGATGGTGGGGTCAAAGGCATCAACTTCCAAGAGACCTACTATCATATTGGCAGAATCAAAATGAACTTTACATGGCTAAAAGCCTGCCTCTGAAAGGATATTTATTTTTATCCCTACCTTACTTAAGAATTAGATACTCCCCAAAATCCATGAAGAATGCCAAAGTATAAATAAGTGCAGGGCATGAGCACTTATGAGCACAGCAAGCTATATGGTGGCAACGTCTGAGATTAGGCAAATTCAGACCTTAGGAGAAGCTATCAGGCATGTAATGGGCAGGGGAAACACAATTTTTGCAGTCTATTATTTCTCCAGATATATCAATTAGCTATACTTACACAGACGTCATCAGCACAGAAGATTGACTGAAATCAATATTTGATAGACATGAAGTTCCTAAAGTCTTCAGATCAGATAATGGATTTCAGTTTAACTCTGAAATTTTCCTAGTATTTGCACAGGGCTTTGATATTGAACACCATACTAGTAGTCTGCATTATCCCCAGAACAACACTGTGGTGGAGAGAACTGTGCAGACTTTAAAAGACTTCTACAGATATCAGCGGATCCTGCATAAAGGACTCATGGAATATCAGTCAACTCTGGACTGTCTCCAGCAGAACTTATGATAGGAAGAAGACTAAAGACACCTTTATGTGTGGCACTGATATAACTTAAGCCTAAGAATGAAAGAACTTGAAAGAATTTTTAAAAACAGGATGTTGAAATAAAAAATTTGGCAGCAACAAAACTTCGGTGTTCATCACAGGACAAAAGCACTACCTGAACTAAAACCAAAGTGCAGAGTATGGCTCTAAAGCTCCCAGGCATTTGAAGTATTTGGAACTCAGCAGGAACACCCATTTCCTACTGATGATTCTAAAAATACGTCTCCACTAGGAATTAGGATCATCTTCAATATTTCCCAACCCAACAGACAGAATCTTGGACTTATTGGTAGTATGTCAGGAAATCATCCCCCTTTACAAGGATCCCCGTATGCAAACTCAATGCAAGTGAGAACACTGTCTGGAAGACAGATCAGACCCCCTCAAAGACTTGATCTTTAGAATAATGTTCAGGGATTATTAAAATAGCATTGAAAAGTGGACATAGTAGTGTAAATAGATTTAAGGAATTTGAAGTTTATTTTGAAATGGGATGTGTGTATAAATTGGCTTACAATTTAAATTTTAACATGTTATTACAAGAAAAGGAAGATATGGAGTGATTATAGAGCTCCTGGTCCTCCAAAGAGAGGACCAAGATGTATTGCAGGAGGTGCTTAAGAATCAGAGGGACTTCATGGTCAGGGATCTCTTTCATTGTCACTTAAGGCATGGCACTTTTTTTTATGTCATGACATTACATACCTCTAAATGATCTGTGTTTAATAGAACACATTTTTCAAGAGCAAGTGTTGATTGACATTTCCAACTGTGTAAAGTTGAACAGAAGTCTATCAACTGACAAATAGCTAGTGATTACTTTTGGTAAACATAATTGTCACATTATCCACCCTGTACACTTCTTTGAGAGGAAGGTGATTTATTTGGGATATAACATTTTTGTATGCAAATAGATTCCTCAAAATTACTTTTTAAATTTTTCTTCTAGTATATTTAGAATGAAAACATTTCCTCAGGATAATTCTTTTTTTAGCTTGTATATTAAGTTTCCATTCAATTAAATAGGGGGATGTTGATTCTTTAATGTAAAATAGCTAAGTGGAAGAGAAATCAACTAACTAATAGGAGAAAAGCTTTTTACAACAACACAAGACTACTGATTGGTATTCAATGTAGATTATATTGATTGATACATATAAATAAATGGCTACTTGAGTCAGATCTTACAGTTAGTTGAACTTTAAATGTTACTCTATACAATTTTTTTCCATTCGGTAAATACTTCTCTTTTGTATCTCATATTTGGACAACATTACCTTAGTATTCAATGTAGGATTCAGATTTCACTCAGGGCAGGTTGATGGGTGTTCTATGTTGTGAAATTTATCCCTTTTTTCCCCCTCTGTTCCTTTTTCTGGAACAAGTCATCCCAGATACAAAGACAAACATTTTCAAGTTATTTGGTGGGACTTATAGCTACATAATTGCCTTTACTGTAGTATGTAGTGTTGTAGTCATTTTGGTCCCAGAATATTAGACAGACAATGTGGATAAGGCAGTGGTTCCCAAACTTGTTCCGCCACTTGGGCAGGGAAAACCCCTGATGGGCCTGGCTGGTTTGTTTACCTGCCACATCTGCAGGTTCAGCTGATCCCGGCTCCCAGTGGCCACGGTTCGCTGCTCCAGGCCAATGGGAGCTGCTGGAAGTGGTGGCCAATACGTCCCTCGGCCCGCGCCGCTTCCAGCAGCTTCCATTGGCCTGGAGCAGCGAACCGCGGCCACTGGGAGCCGTGATCGGACAAACCTGCAGACGTGGCAGGTAAACAAACTGGCCCGGCCTGCCAGGGGCTTTCTCTGCACAAGCGGTGGAACAAGTTTGGGAACCATTGAGGTAAGGTAACAAGTTTTATTGGATCAACTTCTGATGGTGAGAGAGACAAGCTTTCAAATTTACAAAAAACTTTTTGTTTGTTTGTTTTTTTCCTTCAGAAAATGGTTGTTTTGTTAAAATGATTACTTCCATGGGAAATGCCAAATTTCAATTAAATTTTGAGTTTTCATTGGAAAAAAAAAAGCCAAATGAAAACTGAACAAATCTGCTGTCCCGGAAAATGTTTACTGCCCAGCTAGCTGAAATCTTCAAGTATTTTGTCAACCAGAAACCAAATGGTTTAGGGTTTTTTAGTTTCTTGATGAAAACTCAAAAATTGACATAGAAAACTTTCAATGCAAGTGAAGAAAAATCATTTTCATCTAAAGCTTTCATAGGAGAGAAATCATTTCCCAAGCATCTCTACAGGTAAGGCCTAAACCCGGCACAATGCATGACCTAGTGAAGAAACTAGTTGCCTGTAGAGCAGCACAAAGGGGATTGATTTAATAATCATGCAAAACTTCGCAGATGCTCAGGTTACCATTGGGAGGGTCACTATCTTTTACTTGTGACATCTCGGATAATTAATTAAATTACAGTTCTGTCCCTAGCTCCAAGACACTGTGAGCAAAAACTATCCTTGAACATTATTGAAAAACAAGTATGTATTAAATCTCTTCTGACAACTTCACATCCTTTAAGAACATGCACAACTGCAGATATTAGTCTCTATTTGTCTGCAGAGAAAATCTGAACTAAAGTTTTGCATACACTATAATGGGTGACCTCCCTGCTCCACTGTCTAAAGAACTAGAACATTTTCATACCTGAATTTCATTATTATGCATGATTGGATGTTTGCTGTGTAATATGGTTCTTATTTTCACACATCTCTTTATTTTTATAGGCTAGTGATCCAGTTTTGTTTTTCAAATTTTCAGAAGTGTTCACCACCCAAAGATTCCATATGACATTTATGACCTCATGTAATCCCAGTCAGATAAATTACTCACTTTTCCATAAGGCTGAACCAGGACTTAACTGATTATTGCTACAGTAGTCTCCAAAAAGGTATCAAAATAATTAATGCACTAAACCCTAAAATTGTTAGAGCTTCTTTCTTCTTCTAAATGTTTATATTTCACACAGAACTTAAACCAGGAATTAGCAAAATGTACAAACATTCCCTCTCCAACACAGGACTGACAACGTTCCCTCCAAAAAAAAAAAATTGTGTGTAATTAATTATTAATTAACACGCTAACTTTTCACCTTTGAATAGCAAGGTTGAAATATTAGATCTTAGGATAAGTGTAGTTTTTTAGTTTTGTTTTTTATTTTAACTTATTATAGGAAGCCAGCCAGGAGGGGACCATGTTCAAAGCAGACGTACAATCATGAAGCAGAAAGAGAAGGAGAGAGATAAGCTTTAGAGATAGCAGGGTTTTCCTTATTGTGACTCTCCTTTTAACATTTCTATGATTCTTTACCATTGCCACATGATATTACTCAAGATCAAAATTGAACATGAGTTTAGGTGTCCTTTTCTATTCATATATTTGTACTTAAATTTATTTTGCAATTTATATTGTGTATCAGTCTGTGCTTATGAAAGGTACTGGGGAGGAATGGCAAGGGTGTTTCAGGTCTAGATGAAAGTGTATCCTTAGATCTGTGTGGGAAAGCTATTAAATTTGTTTTCTGTACTGCTTTTCCTTAGCTTTCCGCAGAAACCAGTCTTGCCTGTTTCAATTCCCAAATTCTTGCCTGTAGACATGTTCTTGACATGTCTCCTGCTCTTCTAAAGTATAACTATTAGTATTTTTTTTATTACATCATCTTTATACATGTTTTGTCTACTTTACACTGGAAGTAGTTATGTTACCCATATGTTCTTTTCCGCTGACAAAGTAGTGATGGGGAAAATGACCCTGTATAAAATAATTAACTATAACCTTTACCTCACCCAACTCAAGCCTGTCTGAGTTTGCAAAACTTAAGAATGTTTTTCCTCAAATATAATTCATTTTAGTGCATCTCAGCTCTTCCTGATGTTAGCCGAGTGGAAGCAGAAGTGCTTGAAATGGGGGGGAGGAGGGGATAAGGCTGTCATTGCAGTATTTCTGGCTTTACCAGAAGCCCAAAGGTACTGAAAACCCCATGAGTAATTCCAGTGCAATTTGGTAGACAGTATATTTGGCAGTTTGGAAAAAGATCAGCTCAGTCTGAACTTTTGGATGCGTATCTAGAAGAACCAATTGAGGTTCTTCCATACTACCGGACAAGCTGATTTCTGTCTCTTTGTCTTTTACTCTGATAGATAAACTCCTTTTTTAAACTTCATATCTTTATGGATGTTTCCTTTTCACCATTTATTTCTTCATAGAGTCACAGATTTGGAGGCCAGAAGGGACTATTGAACAGGTGCAACAATTTGCCAAAAAGAGCCTTACATATCCTGTTTCATTGAAAGGGTTTTTTAATGAGGTATGGTGTTGAATAGTCAAGTGATGCCTGTTGGTGAGGTAAAATAATTGTACCCAAAATGAGAGAGTGTCAGAAACACTGCAACATGTCTATGATCACAGTTTTTACTATTTAAGTTAATTTCAATACCGTATTGTACTGTTTATTGGCCAGATCTACCCCCAGAAATGGTGAAGTTGTTTAGCATATGGAAATAATTGTGAATATCAACATTTTTAAATAAAATAATTTTCTATATTTTCAATTTAAATTTGCTGTCGAGATCAGTCTCACGCTGAAGGTTGTGCATCAGTAGCAGTAGCTTGTGTGTTATTGGTCTGTACTTCATAGGGGGATACATCTAAATGTACGTGAATTCCTAATGTAAACCTTCTCCATTTGTAAGCTTTTGTACATACAATGCAGCGGCTAGTTTGCCTGGTATAAGGCAAATAGCCTATGCATGCAGTATTAGCCTTTGAACTATTTTAGAAATTACCGGTAGCTTGACACTTATGCACAGGTCATTATTAGTGTTACAGATAACCACACACAGCTTCATATACAAATTCTATGAGAAAAAGAAGTGTAGCAAGAAGTAGTGAAGGCAAAGTGCACAAACAAGTCCTTGCCTCTGCATTGAAGAGTGATAAAGAGCATGATACAAGCTTTTACCAACCACATATTCAACAATATGACAAGCACATTTGACCCCGAATCACATATAAAGGTGCTTTACAACCTATCTTCTGAGTTAGGCATCAGATGTACACAAGTCTCTACTGAAAAATAGCAAATGTTGGTGAAGAACAAATTTGAAATTTGTGAAAGGTGCTCTTGATTCTGAAAGGACACATAGCTTTTTCCACCCAGTCAATAAATCTGGCATCAAAATTTTTTTGCTCACATGATCAAGAAGGCTGGCAAGGGAAGGAAAATCAGAGAAGCTATCAGTCCAGAAACTTTTCCACAGAGCCCTGCCCTTAGCAAGATGTAGAGACGTTATTTCAGTGGCAACTGTTCTTAGTAATTCAATAGTGACTAAGTCCCTCTTCCATGCTGATAGAACAATGAAAATAATAGACAACACTGTATTAGGATATCATTTGGAAGCTCAGGATGAAAGAATCCATGAGCTAAGAACATGCAACGTGGAAACTACAGTGTATCAGAGATATCATGGCTATCATGTAAATGATGTCTGGAAACAAATTCCACACATTCGTTGAATTGGCTGCTAAGTACTTGAGGCAGGTTCTAAAAAGATTTGACAAAGCTAATTCTGTAATATAAGTCTTTGATATGTATGATAAGAGTAACTCTGAAAACTGCAGAAAGAGAGTGATGGACAGGATCTATGGTTGGATGCAAGTAATACGGGGTGATTGGTGAATGCCCTGTGACCTGTGTCTGCTTCCTCTTGGTACAGTACAAGGGTGCTTCTGCATGCTATATGTGCATGGAAGTTGATAGAAGTGTTTTATGACCAGAGCATGAAAGTAAAGGAGAGTTAACAGAGTCATGAGTTGACTGTGCCTCAATTTAGCCATCAAAAAGTACAAGTTACTGGACATATTCCCACCATGTGGGGACATTTTTGAAGTGCACATCAAAAGAACATCTTGGAAAATAAAGATTTGCTCATAGATAAACCAAATATTGGATCACTATTGAAAAATGGATGGAAAAATATGGATGATGAACTTCTTTCTGTATTTGTCAAGGGCCCAAGATCTCTTTTGTGCCTGTACCAATAGGGGACACTGCACAATCAACTCTGTTGGTAGTCAGAACAATCTTCCCTGCACAGAACTGTACACATGCCAAGGCGATGAAGGCTGTGGTAACCTACGCACACTCGACAGCGATCATAATGATGGTAATGATGTTAACTAGAAATGTCACCGGTGCTATTACATTTGAAAGATACCTGTACAAATTTAATATTAGATTTTGTTTTACTCTTTATATTGTTGTGATGCTTTGAGGTTACAAAGAAATCCAATTTTATCATCTTGAAATAGTACATAGTCATTCAACTAACAAATGAATGTAAACATTTCTAAGTGGTCATTATAAGCTGTTGGAGTCATTGTTTATCCTCATTTCTGTGGTAACAGCACCACTTGACATCTCCACATCAGACCTCATCTTAACATACATATATAATGAGATTTCAAATGATGTGCATGTATGTAGAGAATGTACATTAAGTTAACCAAAGGGGTGTTGTCTGCCACTCACCTATTGTAATCTAGTCTAACCTCTTGCAGGAAACAGGCCATAGAAGTTCCAAACTTCCCGTTTGAACGAGAGCATATCTTTTTTTTTTTTTTAATCCAATCTTCCTAGTACTTTTGTCTCTCCTATTACAAACAGAAATGTTGTTGAGAAGAGACACCACAGCACTCGTTTTCCTATATAAAGGAACCAACCACCCACTAGTACATTTACTGCATGGCACGGTAAAATAAACGGAAAACTATATGGATTATGTAATGCACATTTGTATGCACATTGACGTAAATGGAAGCTCCATGATCATAATGAGGGTAGCATATGGCCATGTGATGGTAATTTAAGAGTGATGTTTACTCTCAAACAACATTTATTTATATTTTCTTTGAAATATAAGTGGCAGCCACATGCAAAGATGTACATGCCAACCTGCCAGAACCCAGTCTCTAAAGCTTTTTCAAATGGATGGCTTTGCAAAGGAAAAATAATAAAAGGGACTAGTTCTACAATTTAATGCCCTCCCCTCCCAAATAGCATGCTGTGTAAGAATTTTTAGGGGAGGAAATTACATAATCATTTTTCAGAAGTGCACTCAACTGTCACATAATAGTGTAGGTCACCTATTGGATGCCTATTATGACAATGGAAATTTCAGTGGAACAGAAAGATATTTGATATAGATCTACATGGGCATCTAGGAGTCACTTTTATGACATACTCTGAAGGTCCATAAGGAGCCAAAGTGATTAATGAAGAAGATATTTAACTCTGATATCATTACAGTTGCCAAAGGAAAACAAAATCTCTGCTCTGTGCTGCAAGGTGTAATCTTTTAAACAATATTGAGTCCACAGGAAAAACTAGCATAAACTCTAAAGACCACAACTCTCAAATATAATTTTTAATTTGTGGAAACTTAAATGTTTTGTACAAAACTACTTAAAAAGGTGAGGGGGTTTAAAAGAAAAGTCTTAAGCATCGTCAGTACTGCCCATTCAGTAAAGAGAGAAACTCCCCCACCTTCCATCCCCCACCACCACCCCAACGTGCTTCCAAATCAATTGATTTATTTTAAAAATTAACATTGTGAAAACTGATATTGTTTTTGCTGGTTATTTTTCATCCAAAGCTCTTGAAGTGATCTTATTTGACATCATGGAAGCCTTGGATGAACTCTGAAATAAACCATGTAACAAAGGGACTAGTTTCTACTCTGAGGGAATAAATATAATGCCCAGTACACTCCCTTTCTGGTAAATGCCCTTTTTGGACAGTTTGAATGGATGCTCCAGACTACTGAAACTATCTGAAGTACATATTTGTGGTGCAGGTAGGAGAATATCAGTTCTGTGTGAGGACCTTAATATGCTGATGGACCTCAGATTATTTTAATTTGGTGTGTTCTTATAATAAATATTATATGTGATGAATAATGATGACCTTACAGAATTTTACATTTCCTTCTTTTAAGCAAACTCCTGTTGAAATCAAGGAAGGGCTGAGAAGGGCCCTGAGGATTTGTCCTGAAATATATATTTCTAATTCTGTGCTCTGGTTTACATGCTCATATTCAATATGTGATACAAAACTTTGATTCTATGCTAGTGTTAGAAAGTTAATTCCAGACTAGGAGGGACTAAAGGGTACTAAAATATATCTCTAAAGTTTCATCAGAGGGTTTAACTGATGTGACATTAATCCTTTCTTGTCACCCTCCACATGTCACTTGTCTTTTTAGATTGTAAGTTCCTTGGGACAAATACTGTGCATTGTACAATAATGATCCCCATCTGAGTCACTTACCATTATCATCCCTGACCCTAAACCATTGTGGAATGAGATGTACATAATCCAGGGGATAAACTGCATCCTATAAAGGGATACAACAGTTTGTGTGATCCCTCTGCCTGCTGGGGAACTGCAATTAGATACCTTTTAGCTGATTCAGGCTCACCATTTAAAGGGGCTGTTTAATTACAGTGTAGATGTTCAGGCTTGGGCTGCAGCCTGAGCTTTGGGATGCTCCCAACTTGCAGGGCCCCACAGCACAGGTTCCAGCCTGAACCCAAATGTCTACATTGCAATTAAATGGGTCCTTTGCCTGAGCTCTGTGGGTCTGAGTCACCTGGGAGAGGCCAGCTGTGGGTTTTTAATTGCAATGTAGACATACCCTGAGAGGCATTCTGCAGAATGTTGATATGGCTCCACTGTACCCTACACTATTGTTGTGCTTTGAAACAGTGATCTAGAACATAGACCACAACAGTGTACATATCATAAAGATTTGTACATTCAAACTACTTCTATCTCCATAACCACTATCAATCATACCACCTAAAATGGATACAGATTTGTGTAGGAATCAGTGTAGTATGCAAGCTTGCAGTAAGATATACTGACTTTGAAAATATGGCTTCAAACATTGCTTGTGTGCATTTGATAGATTGTTGTATGGAAAATGGGCTTCTGTTTCAAGAATGGGATTTGAAATCACTGTACTGTAATTGGTTAGAATTGTAATGACTGGATGACAAGGGATAGATCACTTGATAATTGCCCTGTTCTGTCCATTCCCTGTGAAGCATCTGGCACTGGCCACTATCAGAAGACAGGATGCTGGGATAGGTGGGGCATTGTACTGACCCACAATGGCCATTCTTATAATGCTTAGTTCAATTAGAAGAACATTGACAGGAAAAGCATGCAATTGAAATCAATATGATGGTAGTAAAGTATCTACATCTTGCTGTTTTTGTTCATTTTTTCTGTTTCCTGTGTTGTTGTAGCCGTGTTTGGTTCCAGGATATGAAAGAGACAAGGTGGGTGGGGTAATATTTTTACTGGACCAACTTCTCTTTTTGACTCTTCTTCAGGTCTGGGGATGGTAACCAGAGTGTCTAGGATAAACAAAAGGTGTGGCTGATTGTTAAACATCATATATTGCACATATGTTGTAGGAAACCACTTTAAAAAAAGTGGACAATTAACAACTCTGCAGTCATAGAACAAACAGTAGTAGGCAGAAGGGTGTCTTAAAAATTGTTGTAATGAGCCATAAAACAAGGGTCTCTGTTAAATCTGTGGTTTATAACGTCCAGCACAGTTATGAATTTAAGTTTGTCTTTTGGAAGTGTTGTGCAGGTTTCCTTTGATGATGAGGACTGAGACATCAGCTATAGAGAGGTTGCTTTGTGAAAAGCGTCAGTTTTCTATGTGAGTTCACTTGAGAGCATACCTTGTCTAGTTTTACTACATACTTGTTGTTGGGGCATTTGATGCACTGGATGAGGTACACCACATGTTCTGATCGGCATGCAAGGTTGGCGCAACCCATTAGGCGACCCAGGCGGTTGCCGAGGGCGCTACAATTTGGGGGGTGGCGACCATGGCAGTATTTCGGCAGCGGGACCTTCTGCCGCCTCTGTGAGGGGGCGACACCTTCTGCCGCCTAGGGCGACAGAAAAGCTGGCGGCACTCCTGTCGGCATGTGTAGTACCCTTGGATCTTGGAAGGTGTTTTGTTTGGGGGATTTATAATTGTAGCAATAAAGATATGTCTGCAGGTTTTACATCAGTTGTTCTGGCAGGGTCTGGTGCCTTTCAGAGCTGTTTCCTGGTCTGTGGGGGGTCGCTTTTGATGAGCTTGGCAATTTTGGGGGTTATTTGAAGTGTGTTAAGGTGTATATCGTGAACTTTGTCTTCAGAGTGTATTCTATGGTATCTGACTGCCTGGCTGCAGATAACAGATTTCTTGGTGTGTTTTGGGGAGTTACTGGATCTGTGGAGATAAGTGTGGAGGTCCATAGGGCTTTTTTTTGTATATAGTTGTCAGTAGGGTTCCATTGTTGAAGCTCATTTTCACAGTCATTCACTATGTTAGATATCCAATCGTTACTAAAACTGAAACTAAAAGCTCATTTAACACTTCTGCCATTTCCCCATTTGTCTGTTATTGCCCCTCCCTCCCCGCCATTGAGTAATGGTCCTACCCTGTCCTTGGTCTTCCTCTTGCTTCTAATGTATTTATAGAAAGTTTTCCTATTACCTTTTATGGGTATGTCTACACTACGAAATTATTTATAGAATTTATAGAAGCCAGATTTATAGAAATCGGTTGTATACAGCCGATTGTGTGTGTCCCCACATAAAATGCTCTAAGTGCATTAAGTCAGCGGACCGCGTCCACAGTACCGAGGCTAGCGTCGACTTCTGGAGCGTTGCACTATGGGTAGCTATCCCACAGTTCCTGCAGTCTCCGTCGCCCATTGGAATTCTGGGTTGAGATCCCAATGCCTGAATGATGCAAAACAGTGTTGCGGGAAGTTCTGGGTACATGTCGTCAGGCCCCTCCCCCTCCATCAGAGCAACAGCAGACAATCGATTCACGCCTTTTTACCTGGGTTACCTGTGCAGACAACATACCACGCCAAGCATGAAGCCCGCTCAGCTCAGCTCACCGTCATCATATGTCATCTGGGTGCCAGCAGACGTGGTACTACATTGCTACACAGCAGCAGCTAATTGCCTTTTGGCAGTAGACGGTGCAGTATGACCGGTAGCCTTCATCGGCGATCTGGGTGCTGGCAGACATGGGGCTGGCAGACGTGGGGCTGCATTGCTACACAGCAGCAGCCCCTTGCCTTTTGGTAGAAAATGGTATATTACGACTGGTATCTGTCGTCGTTGTACTGCCTTCCCAATGACAATGATGGCTAACAGTCGTAGTATGCTATTTTCTGCCAAGCACCCAGTATTTTCTGCCAAGCATCCAGAAGATGCCGAGGGCTATCAGTCATGCTGCACCATCATCTGCCAGCTTAAGATGTAAAAAATATATTTGTTCTGTATTCATTTGCTTCCCCTCTCCCCCCCCCACCGTGAAATCAACGGTCTGCTAAACCCAGAGTTTTGAGTTCAATCTTTGGAGGGGCCATTCTGTGTGACAGTTGTTTGTGTTTCTCCCTGATGCACAGCCACCTTTGTTGATTTTAATTCCCTGTACCTGTACGCCATGTCGTCACTCGCCCTCCCTCCGTCAGATACTAGTTTCGCGCCTTTTTTCAGACCAGACGCCATAGCACTGGGATCATGGAGCCCGCTCAAATCACCGCGGCAATTATAAGCACTATGAACACCACACGCATTGTCCTGGAGTATATGCAGAGCCAGGACATACCAAAGCAAAACTGGGATCAGTTGAGGAGGCGATTGCAGCGCGGCGACGAGAGTGATGAGGAAATTGACATGTACATAGACCTCTCACAAGGCACAGACCCCAGCAATGTGCAAATCATGGTGTTACTGGGGCAGGTTCATGCCGTGGAACGCCGATTCTGGGCACGGGAAACAAGCACAGACTGGTGGGACTGCATCATGTTGCAGGTGTGGGACAATTCCCAGTGGCTGTGAAACTTTCGCATGCGTAAGGGCACTTTCATGGAACTTTGTGACTTGCTTTCCCCTGCCCTGAAGCGCCAGAATACCAGGATGAGAGCAGCCCTCACAGTTGAGAAGTGAGTAGCCCTGTGGAAGCTTGCAACGCCAGACAGCTACCAGTCAGTCGGGAATCAATTTGGAGTGGGCAAATCTACTGTGGGGGCTGCTGTGATCCAAGTTGCCAGGTGATATCTAGGGTAGTGACTCTGGGAAACGTGCAGGCCATAGTGGATGGCTTTGCTGCAATGGGATTCCCAAACTGTGGTGGGGTGATAGATGGAACCCATATCCCTATCTTGTCACTGGAGCACCAAGCCACCGAGTACATAAACCGCAAGGGGTACTTTTCAATGCTGCTGCAAGCCCTGATGGATCACAAGGGATGTTTCACCAACATCAACGTGGGATGGCTGGGAAAGGTACATGATGCTCGCGTCTTCAGGCACTCTGGTCTGTTTCGAAAGCTGGAGGAAGGGACTTTCTTCCCGGACCAGAAAATAACGTTGGGGATGTTGAAATGCCTATCGTGATCCTTGGGGACCCAGCCTACCCCTTAATGCCATGGCTCATGAAGCCATACACAGGCAGCCTGGACAGTAGTCAGGACCTGTTCAACTACAGGCTGAGCAAGTGCAGAATGGTGGTGGAATGTGCATTTGGACATTTAAAAGCGCGCTGGTGCAGCTTACTGACTCGCTCAGACCTCAGGGAAAAAAATATCCCCATTGTTATTGCTGCTTGCTGTGTGCTCCACAATATCTGTGAGAGTAAGGGGGAGACATTTATGGTGGGGTGGGAGGTTGAGGCAAATCGCCTGGCCGCTGGTTACACGCACCCAGACACCAGGGCGGTTAGAAGAGTACAGCAGGGCACGGTGCGCATCAGAGAAGCTTTGAAAATGAGTTTTGTGACTGGCCAGGCTACAGTGTGAAACTTCTGTTTGTTTCTCCTTGATGAACCCTCCGCGCCCCCCACCCGGTTCACTCTACTTCCCTGTAAACCAACCACCCCACCTTCCCCTCCCCCTTTGAGAACCACTTGCAGAGGCAATAAAGTCATTGTTACTTCACATTCATGCATTCTTTATTAATTCATCACACAACTAGGAGGATAATTGCCAAGGTAGCCTGGGATGGGTGGGGGAGGAGGGAAGGAAAAAGACACACTGCAGTTTAAAACTTTAACTCTTATTGAAGGCCAGCCTTCTGAAGCTCGGGCAATCATCTGGGGTGGAGTGACTGGGAGGCCAGAGGCCCCCCCACCGTGTTCTTGGGTGTCTGGGTGAGGAGGCTATGGAACTTGGGGAGGAGGGCTGTTGGTTACACAGGGGCTATAGCGGTGGTCTCTGCTCCTGCTGCCTTTCCTGCAGCTCAACCATATGCTGGAGCATATCAGTTTGATGCTCCAGCAGCCGGAGCATTGACTTTTGCCTTCTGTCTGCAAGCTGACGCCACCTATCATCTTCAGCCTGCCACTTGCTCTGTTCATCCCGCGATTCAGCCCACCACCTCTCCTCTAGTTCATATTGTGCTTTTCTGTAGTCTGATGTTGACTGCCTCCACGCTTTCTACTGTGCTCTGTCAGAGTGGGAGGACATCTGGAGCTCCGAAAACGTATCATCCCGAGTCCGCCGTTTTCTCCTTCTAATCTTCACTAGCCTCTGGGATGGAGAAACATTTGCAGCTGGTGGAGGGAAGAGAGAGGTGGTTAAAAAAGACACATTTTAGAGAACAATGGGTACACTCTTTCACGTTAAATTCTGCTGTTCACATTACACAGCACATGTGCTTTCATTACAAGGATACATTTTTCCTCTTATATTGAGGGCCTGCCGGTTTGGTGTGAGAGATCACTCACCCAGTGCCAGGCAACAGATTTCGTCTTGCAGACAGCCATGGTAAGCCACAGTCTTTTGTCTTTTTTAACCTTCTTAACATGTGGGAATCGTTTCAAACAGTAGCGCCCTCATTTCCCATACCAAGCACCCATTGGGTTGGCCATTTAAAATGGGTTTGCAATGTGAAAAGGAAGGGGCTGTGGTTTCCGGGTTAACATGCAGCGCAAAACCCAACTAACCCCCCTCCCCCCCACACCCAATTCTCGGGGATGATCACTTCACCCCTCCCCACCACCGCGTGGCTAACAGCAGGGAACATTTCTGTTCAGCAGAGCAGGAACGAGCACCTCTGAATGTCCCCTTAATAAAATCGCCCCATTTCAACCAGGTGACCGTGAATGATATTACTCTGAGGATAACAAAGAGCGATAAGGAATGGATGTTGTCTGCATGCCAGCAAACACCAGGACCATACGCTGCCATGCTTTGTTATGCAATGATTCCAGACTACGTGCTACTGGCCTGGCGTGGTAAAGTGTCCTACCATGGTGGACGGGATAAGGCAGCGCTCCCCAGAAACCTTTTGCAAAGGGACTTAGCCATGTGAATGTGTCCAGGCTTAATTGATTTAACGCTGCTAAATTCGACCTAAACTCATAGTGTAGACCAGGCCTATGTCTCTAGCTAGTTTAATCTGGTTTTGTGCCTGGGCCTTTCAAATGTTGTCCCTACATATTTTTGTTATTTGTTTTTATTCATCCTTTGTAATTTGACCTAGTTTCCACCTTTTGTAGGACTCTTTTTTTTTTTTTTTTTTTTTTTTGAGTTTCAGATTATTGAAGATCTCCTGGTTAAGCCAGCGTGGTCTCTTGCCATACCTCCTATCTTTCCTACGCAGTGGAGTAGTTTGCTCTTGTGCCGTTAATAATGTCTCTTTGAAAAACTGCCAACTCTCTTGAACTGTTTTCCCCTTAGACTTGCTTTCCATGAGATCTTACCTACCAACTCCCTGAATTTACTAAAGTCTGTCTTTTTGAAATCCATTATCTTTATTGTGCTCTTTTCCCTCCTAACATTCCTTGGAATCATGAATTCTACCATTTCATGATCACTTTAAGCTAAGCTGTCTTCCACTTTCAAAATCTCAACCAATTCTTCCCTATTTGTCAAAATCTCTCCCCTAGTAGCTTTTTCCACCTTCTGAACGAAAAAATAGTCTCCAATACATTCCAAGAACTTGTTGAATAATCTGTGTCCTGCTGTATTATTTCCCCAACAGATGTCTGGGTAGTTGGAATCCTCCACCACCCCCAAGTCCTGTGTTTTGGATGATTTTGTTATTTGTTAAAAAAAAGCCTCATGCATCTCTTCTTCCTGGTTAAATGATCTGTAGTAGACCTCTACCATCATATCATTCTTGATTTTACCCCTTTTAGCCTTACCGAGAGACTTTCAACAAGTCTGTCTCCTATTTCCATTTCAACCTCAGTCCAAGTGTATACATTTTTAATATATAAGGCAACATCTCTTCCCTTTTCCCCAGCATGTAATTCCTGAGCAAGCTGTACCCTTCTATGCCAATATTCCAGTTCTGCGTGTTATCCCCACCAAGTCTGTGATGCCAACTATGTCATACTTGTGTTTGTTAACAGCATTTCAAGTCCTTCCTGCTTATTCCCCATACTTTTCACATTAGTATACAGACATCTAAGATACTGATTTGATTTCCCCCCTATGTTCTCTCTTGCCTCTCCCTTATCCCTGCTATAACAGCCCATGCTCCCCCCAGATTCCGACCTTCTACCAGGTCTACATGTTTTTGACTTACCTGCGGGCTTTTGTCACCTGCCCCTTTCGAACCTACTTTAAAGTCCTCCTCACTGGGTTAGCAAATGTGTATCCAAATATGCTTTTCCCCTTCCTCAACAGTTGGACCCCATCTCTGCTTAGCAGTACTTCTTCCCAAAACAGCATCCTGTGGTCAAGGAAGCCGAAGCCCTCCTGATGACACCATCTCACAGCCAGGCATTCATCTCCAGGATGCATCTATCTCTGCCTGGGCCACTACCCTTGATCAGAAGGATCAAAAAGAACAGAATCTGCACCCCAAGCTCCTTCAATCTTACTCCCAGAGCCCTGTAGTCACTTCCTATCTCCTCAGGGTCATGCCTCACAGTATCATTAATGCTATGGTAGTGTTTGTTGTTATAGATGAGGATGAAATAGATGAATTTGGTGATGTTTGGGGTGGGTTTATAAGCATTGTCCATTGTCTGATAGATATTTGTTCATTTTTACGGCAAAAGTGACTTTTTAGAGAAAACTCACTTGTCAAAATAACTTTTTTACAAAATAAATGACAGCAATAATGGAAAGATGGATAATTAAAATGATTTTGGAAAAGAGCAAGAATAAATCATACCCATGACACCACTGAAAGCAGCAAAATAAATATTGTCATTATAGTTTGACTTTATATATAATGTTATAAAATGTGATTCTGTAAAGTATTTAGCTTACAGTAATGGAATAGATTTTTACTCAAATGATAAAATGTCTCCTCCCCAATGAGATAAATTTCCACATTAAACAATATTGGATTCCCATTTTATAGGACTACGTTGATTGAAATATTTTGCAAGTAAAATAAGGTTTTCGTTATTTAGTTAGTTAGATTTCCTTCAGGATTTCCCACAATTCCTGTAGGGTGTAAGAAAAATTGAAAGGACGGGAAAAGATATAATGTATAAAAATGTTTGGGGATCCCATAGGGGTATGAAAAGTATTAGCAATACTTCACTGGAATATAGGATGTGTGTGCATAGTACTTAGTAAAATGGGGTTGTGGGACATCACTAGGGTTCCTGGGTGCTAATATAATACAAATAATAATAATAGGCTATCACTATTCTCTGTGACAAGGTTTGAAATAAAAAGTATCTCTTCTCAATGTAGGTTCATGCTAAAATCCTTTAGTGCCATTGGCACAGGTCTTCTCGCATGACCAGTGAGTCCCACCTGGGGCAGCAATATTCAGTTGCTCAGTTGAGTGTTGTAAGAGCCCCTCAAACTGTATTCCCATTATCACAGTTGGGGGTGGATGCCCACAACTCAAACCTCCTATTTGATTCTCAGGGCAATGGAAAAGACCCTCATTCCAACACTGCCCAATATAACTTAAAAACAAATTAAAATTAAATATATAGGTATAATAGAAAATATAATAAACTACATTCCAGCAAAATGCAGATATTATTGTTTTTAAATAAGTTAATTAGAAATCTACAAGTCTGTGTACACACAGCACTTGCGGTATGAGTAAGCTTGTCCGTCACTCCCTCGGTGACGGCCAGCCCTTCCATAGCATGTAGACATAGTCAGGCAAGATGGCTAATATGTGTTTACTATACAACCATAGTGGTTTTCTTTATAAATTATTTTATTTTTACCTTCCAATCTTACCCTTTTTCAGACACTGATCAGGAAGGTACCTAAGCATATTTTTAACTTTACTCATGTGATTAGTTCCATAGACCTCAATGCAACTACTCACATGCTTAATATTGAACCCAGTGCACAGGGTTAAGTCCTTAAATTCATTGATGAATCAGTGCTTTAACATGTAATAAAGATATTACTCACAAGATAATAACAGCTACTCTATTTAAGATGCTTGAAGAGATAGAGTTACTGCTAGTGGTTCTTTTTTCCTATTTTGTCATTGACCTACAAGTACTATGATAATAATTTTTAATATATTTCTTGTCAAGTCTTACCTTTCCAGTGGGGACAAAACTTGCTGAGATGTATCACAAACATGAGGCTTTGATAGGCCTGACATACATTTCAATGAAAATCTTTAGAGGGAACTAGGGGCAAATCTTACAAACATCATTGCTTCTTATAGAAAGCTTAAAAGCCTCTGGGATATATAATAGTATGAAATAACTACACAGTCCATATATTTCACATCTGATAGATGAACTATTCATTAGCTTTCTTGCCTTTTTTAAAAAAAGTGGCAGGGCTATAGAAAGTATTTTATAGGGCCATATGACAGTCATGCTCCTCAGCCACAGAGGTACTTGTAGTTGAATGACTACAACCAGAGCCATTTCCCTCCTTTTTTACTAAGATTTACTGCAAAAATTTCTAACCAGGATGACTCGAGTAACAATAATTGTCATACAGCATCCTTTCCTACATTTCTTTCCCTGTTTCCTTATCCACAATGGCTCTTGCTCAATTATTTGTCTCTTAGACACTTGAGCCTTCAAGTCTTGTGTTCACTGTGACAGTGGACTCTTTTCCTAAACAGAAGGCAATTATTGTTTGTCTCTGCTCAACTCCAAAGGTGGAGGAATCACCATGTTCCCTATGTGTTTAGAATAGGATGATAATTAGACTCATTCATTTTGGGTTAGATTGTGACTTTGGGTACAGCCCTGAGCAAGGGGTAGTCTGGAGCTTTGTGACTAGAGATGAACAGTAAAAGTGTTATGTGGCTTTTACTGTTCCTCTGTCTCCATTTTCAGCAAAACTAAAAGTTTGCTATGGGGAAAAAACACCCACATTTTTGGACTAAAAAAACAAAAATGGGCTTTGCTATTATTTTTTTTCAGTTTTACAGTTTCTAAAGTATGGGTCCATTAATATAATTTTTTTTTTCAGCGTTTCTAAATGAAAGCCCCGCAAAACTCACTGAAAATAGACATTTTCTCCAGATATTCTCAGTTTGATGAAAAAGCAATTGGCCATCAAAATGTTTCAAGCAAAACTTTTCAAGAAACTCTAATTGTGGCTGAGACACACTCCCCTGCTTCTTCCTTGCTCCTGGAAGATGATAATTTACTTCTGACTTATAGCCATCTTAAATTACTATCCCCTACTTGCTCTCACAATGCACTGGCTCAGCTACTCTGAGCTACTCAGTTAGTGGTGGGAGTAAAGTCAAGGCTCTGAACATTTCTTGCCCACCTGCTTCATGGAAGAGCAAGCAAGTAGCCTTTCTTATTTCTATATACCTGGAATTTAAGCTACTAGCTCTGGGTAGCTTGAGTAGAGCTGTAAACAAGGGGATGGTGTCAGAGTCTGTGTTGTTAAAGCTCTTGCATGTTGCACAGTGTAGAAATATTGGCCTATATTAGCCCTGGGGGAACTAGGACTCTAAACTGAGTTTGGATGTTAGCATGAGTAATGGGCCCAAAGCACATGACCAAAAATAAAATGAAATCAAGAGAAAGGAGAATTGTCTGTATTAAACTTGTAGTGATCATTGAAATACCAGCATTATCTTTTTTTAAGGTTTGGATTGAGGTATTAAAATAAAGAAAATATGGTTAATTGGGTGACAGGTGCAGTAAATAATTGGTAATATGTTTGTTTAATTTATTATAAATAAATGCTTAGTCCAGTAGTTAGAGAGAAATATGGCAAATAAGATAAAGAGGAAAATCATAGAATCATTAATCATAGAATCATAGACTATCAGGGTTGGAAGGGACCTCAGGAGGTCATCTAGTCCAACCCCCTGCTCAGAGCAAGACCAATCCCCATCTAAATCATCCCAGCCAGGGGTTTGTCAAGTCTGACCTTAAAAACCTCTAAGGAAGGAGATTCCACCACCTCCCTAGGTAACCCATTCCAGTGCTTCACCACCCTCCTAGTAACATAGTTTTTCCTAATATCCAACCTAAACGTCCCCCACTACAACTTGAGACCATTACTCCTTGTTCTGTCATCTGCTACCACTGAGAACAGTCTAGATCCATCCTCTTTGGAACCCCCTTTCAGGTAGTTGAAAGCAGCTATCAAATCCCCCCTCATTCTTCTCGTTTGCAGACTAAACAATCCCAGTTCCCTCAGCTTCTCCTCATAAGTCATGTGCTCCAGCCCCTAATCATTTTTGTTGCCCTCCGTTGGACTCTTTCCAATTTTTCCACATCCTTCTTGTAGTGTGGGGCCCAAAACTGGACACAGTACTCCAGATGAGGCCTCACCAATGCCAAATAGAGGGGAATGATCACATCCCTCAATCTGCTGGCAATGCCCCTACTTATAAAGCCCCAAATGCCGTTAGACTTCTTGGCAACAAGGGCACACTGTCAACTCATATCCAGCTTCTCGTCCTCTATAACCCCTAGGTTCTTTTCTGCAGAACTGCTACCTAGCCATTCAGTCCCTAGCTGTAGCAGTGCATGGGACTCTTCCGTCCTAAGTGCAGGACTCTGCACTTGACCTTGTTGAACCTCATCAGATTTCTTTTGGCCCAATCCTCTAATTTGTCTAGGTCCCTCTGTATCCTATCCCTACCCTCCATAGTATCTACCACTCCTCCCAGTTTAGTGTAATCTGCAAACTTGCTGAGGGTGCAGTCCACGCCATCCTCCAGATCGTTAATGAAGATATTGAACAAAACTGGCCCCTCTTGTCTTTACAGGGCCAGGGGACAGGGTTCCACCCTAAACTGTCTCATCTGGCTTTAGCTTAAAGATCAATAACCACCAGTGACATCACTTGTTTATTTTAGTGTATAAAAGGCTAGATTTTTCTTTATCAGAGCTGTTCCTTATCCCTGTGGAGTCATGTCATGTTGGGATGGCATCTCCCAAGCCTGATCCTATTGTGAGTATTTGGCCAAAGCTTGTATTGTTGCTGGGTTATAGAAGGTAAATGTATATATGGTTGTATTTATGTTTTGGATGTAACCAATATCATGTGGCGCCTGGACTAATAAGGGAATACTTGTGTGGAATAAATGTATTAAGGAAATTATTTCCAACAAGGAGAATTCCAGGAGTTCCCACACAGAAGCTGGTCATACTGGTAGTCTTTACACGCCTCTGAATGCAAGAGTACTTGATTGGTGCTGTGCACTCTGAAGGAAGGTCAGAAGGGATAGGACTATTGTCATATTTCCCCTCTGAGACAGCCAACTGAGCTGGCCTTGAGTATGGTGGGTACATACTGAATACCATCCCAGTGTGGCCCAGCAGTCTCCCTCTGTGATCCTGGAGATACTGTGTCTTACAGAGGAAGGATGCCTCTAGAGTTCTTACTGGACTGGTGTGCCTCCACATTGCTCCCTACAGCTGGCTGCAGTGTACTGCTACAACTGAGCTTTTAATCACTACCCTACTAATGAGATTTAAAAAAAAATGCCTTCCTCTGGGTAATTTTTACTATAAGGATGTAGAAGCCCATTTGTGAGTTTCAGAAAAGGGAACTAGAGTTGACAGTAGCAATAATATGAGGTTTTGTTGTATGTGGTAATAATGTGACCTGCAATTGTGTAATTATAAATATCATATGCTAGTAATTTCCTAGTAACTGAATCTACTGTAAATACTTCAAACCAAATTTAACCTGCTACATCTGAACAAGTTTGCATGCAAAGTATTCTACAGTTCCTTATGCATTCCTAATTTTAATTATTACTGACAGCTGATGCATTAAATATAATTGTGTGTTTCCTGGAACTTTACGGTCCATTTCTGTTAACCCCTACCCACTCACCCCTGATGGTACATTTATATTTTGTAAATCCCTTCTTGGAAAAACCATGCACTTTTGAGAATTAGAACATATATAATACATAGAAACACCTCACATGCTTTCCTGAATATACTGTTCTTGCTACAAAAGCAAATGTTCATCCATAATTTATTTTGTGTTGAAATTATTGTGTTAAAATTGTCAATGCAGTCAAATTTTCCAAAATGTACCAAGATTATTATACTGACTGCCGTCATGTGCATCACATCTATACTCACTCAGTGCAGGTATATATTTCATAGATTCTGATAGGAAAACTTCTGAGTCTGGAACAGGGAGCACACATACAGAGCCAGGATTTTGCTCATATTTTAAGGAACAGTGTTAAAATGTCTTGATTTGGATTCACAAAACAATACTTTTTCAAGTATAGTGATTACTTGAATGGGCAATGAAACTACTTACATCATCATGAAGCTATAAGAATCCATGTCAACTCAATTATCATTAAATATTCAGCATACATCTGATAAAGGAGAGGAAAGAAACTAAAAGGGATACTTTATTTTATGAAATGCAATCAGGTGCAGGTAATAGACGCTAGTGGACAGTTGCACATCTGGGAAAGATTAGGGAAGATGAGAATTTTCTTCCAATTTGGTTTAAGCCTAAATACCCTTTTTCATGAGTGAGTTTTACTAATAAAAAATATTGTAATTTCCATTATTCAGCAATTAAAGTGGAGCATAAGTAATAAGTATGTCAGATCCAGGTTTTATTTCAGTGTTGAGGGATGCTTTTAAGAATTTTTACTCTCTTTGTTTCAGTAGCCTTGCTGACATTTTACTGGCATCTATTATTGTTACCTACACTAGCTAAATAAAAACTAGTGAGTGTGCTTACCAGCGCTACCTTCATTTGCTGTGTAGACCTGCCCAAAACCAAAGCAGGATAACTGAACATTGTGTTGATTTCACAAAGCATTTAGAGTTATAGACTGCCACAAAAGTAGCAAAACGGAGGAAAAGTGCAGAGGAATGAGAGTTTGAAACCCCTGTGTATAAGAATATACTTTACCAATTTCTCCCTGTGTGACCTTGGGCAAATGAATTCAATTAACCATTCCTCAGTTTCCCATCTATAAAATGGTTTCTAACTGACTCCCCCTTCTGAAGTCATTGATTTCCACAAAGGATGAAGAGAAGATACATGTCACTTTCCCAGTTCCACAAAGAAGCTAGATCTGCTAGTATTGGCAACCCACCCCCTCCCATAGCCCGCCAGCCATCTTCCTCCTGCTACATCTGATAAGCACCCCGCTCCTGCAGAAACTGAGGTGGCATTTGCAATGCATGCCCTGATCAAATCTCTACTGAGTAGCAACTACTATATTATATATTCCTTTTTTACAGCCACCCTTGTTGCCCTTATTTTCCACTGGGCAGACAACCTAGCAAACTTGTCCAAGAGCAATACCAACACTGTTTCACAAATCCTCTGGAAAGGAGCAATAATAGAATCCCCTAAATGTCAAATCTATATGTCTGAGCTCTGTAAATACACCATACCAGGTTCCTAAGCCTCATGGTTCACGGTCAGTTCCAATTAAATTGCTGGCTATGATAGCAACTACTAATAGTAACAGAGATTAACGGCTTGCAAGCATTTCCAAGAAGCAAACAGAAGGAAGAGGAACCACCTACCATGCAAATTCAGCTAATAGCAGTTTGTATCTGGTTTTTATGCTCGGAAAGCAATTATATGCTTATGAAAAAAATGTTTTTATTAAGAAGCCAGCATTTTGAGATTTTTGCAATGTTTCTTCCTGCTGCATATGACAACATACTGATATAATTGTAGTTAAACACATTTAAAGTGATATACACTTATTGCTTGGACAGATACTGTCATATGCTAGAAGTCTCTTTAAATTAATCTGTTAAGAGCTTTCATTGCAGGCGAGCTGTAAAATGGACATTATGGAACATACTGAGTCTGCATAAGAATCCAGTGTAGGTGTTTACAAACTGGGAATAAAAAGTAGATTCTGTCTTGTCAGAGTTCAGAAACACAGATTGGGAAAACTATATCCAGCATGCCCAGACAATTATTTTTACTTACTGGCTATCAACATTTATGCATGCATGCATTTAAACATTTTCATGCACAAAACAGGTAATTCATTGCATAACTGCATATTTTCATGCACAATTGCCTGACTTTGGTTTGCACAAACAGGAGTGATCATAAGATTTGCAGGTGCAATTTTGGAAGTGCCGTTGAAAATCTGACTCGCTAAAATCAAGGTATAGGTGTGGACAACAGACAAAATGTAAGATAATGTAAATGTAGGTTAAATTTCATTATGTGCATGCATTGTGTGAAATAAATAGTTGTGAGATTGACTAGACTGACAGCAAAGAAGGCTGTAGTCCTCTGTTTTCCCCCAGTACCAGTTAGAATGAGAATCAGAAGTGCAAACATTCCCATCCCTCACCATGAATACACTCTGTCTTATCAAAGTGCTTTAGTTCTCACCAAGACAACTTCTAGGTGTTAAGGTCTGGCACAGTTCAGGCAATTTCATGCATATTTCCCCTCATAATCCTTGAGGGCACCCACTCTAGGTTCCCTGCTCCAAGCAGTCACCTTGCTTGGGGAGCTTTTCCAGGCTGCACAGCTCCCTGCTCACACTGATATTCCCAGAAAGTTGGACTGCCTAAAAGATCAGCATGTGCACACTTTGCTTTCTCTCCAGAGGCTAGGAATAGTGTAATTCACTCAGCTATAAGTTACCACACAGCTCTTTATAAGCAAGAACATTTATTCTTATGGTGCAAGTATTACCTAGAAAACACATGAAAAACAAAAGAACATCACACATGCTAAATAGCTTACCAGAGGTCACTTCAGCTCCAACCTCAGTTTCTGGCAGGTTTCAATTTTTTAGAACCCACAACTGTTTTCCCCCCATGGTTACAAGTTCATAGCTGTTTCAGATTCAGAAACCAGAACAGCCACGAATAATTTCTTTATGAAGCTTGAGCCTTTGATCTTGGGCTCATGAAACAGGTTGTCTGTAGCCAATAGCCCAACCTTCATGGCATAGTTTCAAAAGGCTTGTTTTTTGTGTAACTGGATATAGGAAATTTACATTCATCTCCCCCTAAATATTCCCCAGGAAAACCACTTAAACATTTTTTGTTCCAAAAGTCCTTTCTTCTCTGGCAAATTGTTCAATATAAACCTCTCATATTTCCCATCTGCCACATATGCCCCCCTTCAAGAGGTTATATGCAATCTCAGCCCACAGTAATGCATAAACTATTCATTTAATACAATGGACCCCAAAGATACTTGAATTTAATTCAATAAAGTTTCCCAAGAATACAGTGGGAGGTTGCCATATGTCATGAGGTCTACATGTCTATTCAATCTTTGGTCACTTTGCTGAGATATTAATTTGAACTTCTATTGGCAATTTGGAGGAGATTTGGCAATACAGATACAGTGACTTTAGTGGGCATTGGATTAGGACTTTAGACCATCACACTCATTTTGATCCAGGTTAATTGTACATTTTTCATCAGTTTTGTTTGTATTCTTGCTACTCAGAAGATCCCATTAAAATCAAAATCCTATGTCATGCAGTTATTTCTTGACAAAATAATTATCAAATTCTGCCTCTCAATGCCTGGAAAACAGACAGAATGGACACTGAGGTCTTGCCACAAGTAGGCTTTAAAAAGGTGTGCTAGAACATAAGAGCTAATGTGGTCTAAAATGCTAGTGTGCCCAGGGTAGTGTATATATTGGGTATGACTTCACTCTCAAAACATTGTGTTTTTACAGCTAGAAAACTAACATACATTAGCTAGTGCACTCTAAAATCTGAATGGAGACAAGGGACCTGTAGTTTTTACCATAATATAGATAGGTGAAGCCAACTGTGGATGGTTGACCTCAACAAGTTACATCACAGTAAAATTACCTATCCCTTGTCTCCACTAGGATTTTTCAATAAGATAACATACTTATCTCAATGTAAAACAACACTCATCTTTTCTGGTAGAGAAGATACAGCCTTTAACACAGACTAAAGCTGGTCATACTGAAGCCTAAGATCCTGTGACAGAGAGGTCCTTTGTTGTCAATGGGCAAAGTTATAAGCAACTCCTGTCTTATACCTGACAAACTCACTACACCTATTACACCACTTTAATAGTATTTATCCATAAGAGGTAGCATGTGAAGTCTCCATTGAAAGCTTGTAACTTACCAATACTCAATCATTGTGAGATGTGTATGGGTAATATTTAAGGAATAATTTATCTATATTGAAAATTATTCCTTATTGTCTTGGAGTAAAAGTTAGTCACCAGGGAATTGTATGTCTCAGTGATAGTCAATTTATGTGAGATACTCCTCCCTGGTTAGTTGGTGATGTAATGCCCTTGCCTTGCCCCAGCCATACTCCTGACAGTCAAAGACAACTTCAAATAATCAAAACCACATGGAGGAACATTACAAAGGACCGAGGATCACCGTGTCCGTGAATACAGACAAAAGATTGATTCATTATATCACAGGGTGGCGAAAGATACTCTTCATCCATTCACTTCATCCATTCAGGATACATCTTGTTGAGCTGGATGCATTATAAAAGAATGGATCCTGTTTTCTGGGAAACCAGCCAACTTTCCAACAGGCTGAACTCTGTGGGGGAAACCTACATAATTAGATAAGGAAGGTGATCATTAATAAGTTTAGGCCCCATTTTGTATTTTATGATTGTGTTGTATATTATTGCTGTATGTTTCCATCACATTCTTGTTTCTAGTGGGATATCTATTCTTCCTTAAATAACCTTTCTTTTGTTTGATTATAAATTCTCACAAGTTTTGTGTGTTATACAGGAATGTTGATTTAATTTAAAATTGGTGAACTGGGGAGCAGTTCCTTTGGGAGCAGAGGATCTTGGATTTCTATGAGTAGCCATTGTCAGGGTCTAGATATCACAGAGGGAGGCTAGATATCACAGGGGAATGCTTCAAGGGGACTTTTGTACACCTTAACCTTCAAGGTAAATTCAGAGCTCGCATAGACCACAGGAGAATTCCTGAGTAGCTGACAGGCTCATGGTGTTAGGGAGCTAACACCCAGCTACCACTGGCAAGACTCCTTCATGCTAAAGATAGGGGGCAACAAGGAGACTCAGTCCTGGGTACTCCAAGAACTGTTAAAGATCCCCAGTAGGCTTGAAGAATGATTCAACCTAAAGATCCACCAGGATCTTTTTTCAGATGCATCTGAAGAAGTTAGTTTTTTTACCCACGAAAGCTTATGCCCAAATAAATCTGTTAGTCTTTAAGGTGCCACCGGATTCCTTGTTTTTGTGGATACAGACTAACACGGCTACCCCCTGATACATGATCTTTTGCATTGTTGAATAAATGTTTACGGAAGTGTCCAGACTAACCTTCACAAATGTGTTAACTACCTCAATTTATTAGGCAATCAATTAACCCAAGGTTAAAAAAAACTGTCTGGTGTAGACAAGCCCTTAGGGATTCTAAAGAGAGTTTAGTTGTGCCTAGGACCTTGTACAGTTCCTCTACAGTGGAGTGAATTTTCTCTTACATCATATAGTGTTAAGATTCTGGAAATAGACAATAGTAGTGATGAGAAAGATAGCTGCCAAAAACTGTGCGGTATGGCTAAAGAGCAAAGAAAGATCTGAAATCCCTATGTGGACTCTCCTGTACCAACTGGAATTTATAAAATTTCTATGTATTTGAGCACATTTAGCAACTATATCTGCACATCTTTGCTGACTACTTTAGTGTAATACAGAAAGTCTTAATTTCAGGGATATCTTTCTTCAAAAAATGTTTTTAATGTTAAATAATTGTAAATTGTAATTCTGCAAAGAGTCTTTAGGAATTATGCTAGATTCTCCCTTCCCTGTTGCTTACCTACCAATTTACATGCTGAAAATGTAATGAAAAGAAAAGCTGTACTACACAGATGACACTGTAAAATGGCCTAGAGGAAACAACAGAGACAATGAAAACAAGAGTGGGTGATGATTTTACTTTCACTAATGAGCAGATGCTGAAACACAATGAGGAAAACAAATGAGTAAACAAAGCAATCAATGAACAAGAAAAGAGGGAAAAAACCACAATCATTCACAACAAAGAGTACACCATAAACAGATCCCTTCCCAGCTCTGGAAGGCCTAACAAAATATGTAAAATTCATCCAAGCAGTTCCTTTAATGTAATGTCACTGACACAGTTGGGACTTTATTATACAATACAACTGTTTTTGCTACTTCTATCCCTTCTTCACTCCCAGCACACAGCTCACGGGAGATATTTGAGAAATAAATAAAAATAATATGCCTTTGCACAGTCTTGCACCCACATTTTTGGTCATCCTGTCGTAGAAGCTCAATTTAGATGTACTTTTTAACAGTTTAATTTCTGCATATCAATGTTGTTTGTTTACTAAGAATTGTTGGATGGCATCAAAACATAAGCTCTATACTTGCATATACAAAGCTGGGTGACCAAAACATGTGTGGGACATAATACCTCTTTCTCTATGGCATGCACTTGAGGAACTATTATTTTGCTAAACTAGACACAAACTGTTATTCCCCGTAAGCCACGCCCCCAGAGGTGAGTTCAGTATAAAGCTGGCAGGTTGGCACTTCAAATCTTCATGAGAAAAGCACAGTATTTTTCTTTTCTATATTACAATATATTTCTGTATTATGGTTATTACATTTTCTTTGATCTTGGCTTCTAATATTCATGGCACAGAAGTATATTCACAACAAATGGATTTTAAGATTAACATGTGCATCAGCATTGCTTTGCATATTCCCTATGCACCAACAGTATCCCTTAACTATACAACATGCTCATGTTTCTATAGTTCTATAGAACTGCCAAGTCATATAATGTTATCATATAATCCACAAACTCCACATGGATCACATAGTCACAATGTAAAAATATTTTAGTTCTAAAGTAATTTCTTTTCCTGGTTTCTAAACTATTATTGGTATAGGTAATCATCTAGCAGGGGGTGGGGGGGAAACTAGAAAATCAGCAATGCAACAAATCTCAGCTTTTGGCATGGAACAGCCATGTATCATTGGAAAGAGAAGCTTGGAATTAAAAATACAGTGTTTTGGCCTTTCTATATTGAGGTTAACATTCAGAAAAACCTCAATTGTTGACTGGAAATAGTTTAGGCAGATTTCCCTTCCTTTATCCTCTGAAAAACTGAAATATTTGAAGTAGCTAAAAATGTAGCTAAAGATGATTATAATGAGAGATGAAAATCTAATAGAGATCAAGAGAGGAGTGAGACACGGTTGTATAATGTCACTGACTTTATTCAACATTTATAGTGAGTGTTTGATTAAATTAATTGAAGAAACAGAAAAATGTAATGAAATGACTGGAAAATGGGAGAATAACATTTGCTGTTCAGATGACATTGTGCTGTTGGCTGATTCAGAAGACGGTCTGATGAAATTAGTGGAGATTACATATGAATACAGCAAAGAATGTGGTCTAGAGTTTCATATGGACAGGACAAAATCTATGGTGATATGCAAGGATCATAGGAAAACATGCAACATTCCAGTGAACTACACAGCTATATAGCAAGTGAGAAACTACTGCTATATATGAAGCATTGTTACAGAAAATGGAAGATTGGACACTGAAGTCAGCACCAGAAGAGGGAGTGTGAAAGAGACATTCTTGAAGAATAAACATACAATGAGAAGGGACATAAATCCGAAGACTAAATTCCAATTCTTAAAAACTTACATCTGCTCTGTGTTAAATTACAGTTATGTAACATGAACATTTAAACAATTGATAAAGAAACTAAAATTCTTTGAACCATGATGTTATAAAAGAATTCTGAAAATATCCTAGATAGACTGCATAACCAATGAAAAAGTATTGGAGATGATTGGAACTTAGCAAGTGCTTGTCAAATATCTTATGAATAGAAAGATTTTATGTGCAGGGCCCTTTCAGGGGTTCAGTGGCTAATGCATGTTTACATACAATGGAAGGGGAAATTGATGGTAGAAGACCATAAGTAACCATTACTAGTTATTACTAGGAAACGGAGAGGTGCCTTGTGACCATACATGGACAGAGCTATCAGGTGCATGTCTGTAATGGAGTACACTTGGTGCTGGGGCAGCCCCTTTTGTGGCTGAATCTGGGGATTAGCTTTGCCCTGTCTGATGCCCCCTTCAGTCACTTGTTCACTCTGCAGACCCTCCTGCTGTCTAGGAGTTGTCTAGTAGCTTGGCCCTTCCTCTTTGTGGATTGGTCTGCCCGCTGTGTTCCTATACACTCTTCTGAGGTAATGAAGTCTCATTGGACCCACTGTCCAGGTGCCAGTTCAGGCAGTCTTCCTATTCAAGACTTTGCCACTTTCCTGGTTGCTAGTAGAGGAATCTGGGCCTGCCTGCTATTCCAGGTTCCAGCCCATGGACCCTACAATCGGCAGAGAAGGTCTGCACTGTTTCAACCATTGCTGCCATTTCCCTGGCTTTTTCCTACTCTGCTCTCCACAGGCTTTATTCTCCACCACTACTATGGGAAAATCCTTCCCTCAGGGTCAGAATCTCAGGGCTACTACTCCCCTTCTGTTTTTCTCCTTTCCTCACTAGCCACAGAAAATGACTGCAGACCACCACACTACAGCTCTCTTCTGCTCTCACTTCCTGTCTGTATACAACCCTTCTTACTCCTGCCCAAATGGGCTCCATCTTCAATAAATACTTGTCAGTCAAGTCTAACTCTCCCCCTACCAGGTTAAATAACCCCTTCTGAATCAACTTAAGCCCTTCAGGGGTTGTGTGGGTTGGGCACCCCATCACAATGTCCAAAGAACCTAATGCTACAGTGATTATATTTGTTATCTAATTTGAAGTTTAAATTCCTTATCACAACAATAAGATGGAAAAAGGCCTAAGAGCACAAAGCCTTCTAACCTATAATTGATTTATGACTTCAGTGGACTTGGACCCATAGTAAACATTACTTCATATTCATATTTATATAATAATGGTGCACTGCAGTTAAACCGTTTTTCACTGGAGAAATAGTTGGATTGTTTGGTCCCTGTAAACGTTTGGGTAGCAAAATTCTCAGTAAATTTTAACATTTTTGAAATGTGTGGAAGAGAACAGTGTTTTCTGATTGTTCCAGTTCAGTTTAGGATACTCAGATATACAACAAAATAGATCAGAATATTTATTAGGAAAAAATGAAAAAACAATATTCAGTTAAAAGGAATTTTGAGGTGCATTCAATAGCTGTCATGTTCAAAGATGTAGCGTATTAGGATAATTATTGCCAGATTAATATTATATATATATGTATACACACACACACACACACAATGAAAAGTGGGAGGAAGCACAAAAAGAAAGTTACGAACCACCTTTCTTTTCACATACACTATGATTATAGCCCTGGTTCCAGTAATTATGGAGTTTCTTTGTGATAAATTGGCCTTTTGAATATAAAGAGCAGAGAGACCAAATACTAGTATCACAAAAATATATTAAACAATTTTAAATCCACTATTTATTCATGGACTAATATGAGATTGAAAAGCAGCGGATCAGTTAATGGCAATTATCTGAAGGGCCATTTAAAACATACTTTAGAGCTAAAATCAGACTTAAAAGAAAATGAAATCTCTTACCAAAGCTAACAGCTTCAAACAACTATGGAAATAAATAACAGTTCCCAATATACATACTTTGGACAGCAGCTACAGCTGTGGAGATGCAGTGCCTGAGAGTTACTTACCAGAGGATTTCTGCCTGTCTGAGATAGTATACCTATACCAGGCCACTGAGGAACCATGTTCAAGAATGGTAACCATTTTAAAAAGGTGCAACATGCATTCCCCCATCATGTCCTGTAGTAACCGCTAAGCAATTATGGTTGTGGAAGGGTGGCAACCACACCACAATATCAACTACTTAGCCCCATCCCCAGCCCTCAGCTAAGTAAATGCTCCTCTCAGTTATTTAAGTGTAAATCCAGAGAAACTATATTGAAATCATTGGAATCACTCCAGATTTACATGGAAGTGACAGATAACAGGACTTGGCCTATGAGGAGTAATTGTTCTTCTTCATGACTATGAAAAGGAGGAAGATGCTCCCTGCTCCTTCTTGTTCCTTCCAGACCACTGCAAGTAGAGGCACTGTCTGCCCCAACACATATTATTATGATTACCTAAGCCAAGCCACACAAGAACCAGTAAATATCCCATGGTTTGTTGCCATTGCCAGAAATGGCACATTCAGAAGGTACACCCGTTGGGAAGGGGCATCCAGCATCAGCTAGTTAATATCTTCTGAAGTTTCACTCACATGCCTGAAGTTTTACTTTGTGTGATAGCTGTCTGACCGATGTAAAACCACACAGTAGGACTGATTGTGCTTGGCTGTTCCAGTGGTTTGTGTAAGGAAAGGAATTGGAAAGTAGGTCTCAAATTATTCCCGATACCATTAGGTCAGGTTACCCTGGACTTTTTCCCCCCCAAGCTTCCTTCTTGCTCTCCAGAATCTCAACTATTATTTTTTTTTAAATGTCTGTAGCCTATATGACTGCAGAGAAAACCAGCATGAAATGAGTGTAACCAACACAGTGATGTTTGCCTAAATCTGCAGTGAGCCTGAAACAATAGATATGAGAGGTATGAATTGTTCCATTCATCTCAATACGGGATGATGGGCAACTTGGGGTTTTCCAGTGAGGATGATTTTAAGTGTCAACATTGTTAACTATTTCGTTGATATCAAAGCACAGAAGAAAGGAGATTGAAGAACAAACATCTGCATCATCTATTGTCACTCAACATTTCATTTTGGTGTTGAGTGTATAGTGTATAGGGGAGTACCAACACATTTTTCCTCTGGTCTAATGGAGTTAACGGGATAGAAGGAAGGAGCGGAGGCCAGGGTGTCATCTGAACCCCACCAGTTCCACAGAGCCCGTCTGGATATCCAAGTCACACAACCAGCCAAGGCACCTCTCTCACCCCAAAGCAGCAGGGGCTCAGTTTTGTGGAGGGTTGTGTGGCTGTCTTCATGCTCCAGTTTCTTCCTATGCTGGAAGCTATTTACAGACTCAGGCCCACGTTGCTGCCTCAGTTATGCTCAGTTAACATTTTTCATTTTTTTTTCTTTGCAACCATGAGAGCTAGAAACATATACATATTTAATGAATCTGGGATTCTGATGTTATTCCAGGAGCTTAGGCTCCAGGACCCTATGCACACTCCTATGATATATCTAAATCCCACTGAAAGAGAACCACTCTTGAGGAGCCTGACCAAGGCAGCATGAGAACATTTTGAACATCTTCACAATGTGTTGTGAGTACTTCATTTAGCATCTCAATAGGGCACAGCTTGTGAAAGTACTCTCACTTCTGTTTCCCCAGTTTGAGCCCTACTCAGGATGCCTCCCACTTGTGCCCATCTGCAGCAGAGAAGCACAATCCCACTCATTCCACTCCCTGCACCTCCCCTGCCTATTTAAAAAAGGAGAAGTATTTGTGAGGGAAACAAATTAATGCAAACCATTCAAAGGTTCAATCCTATTTTTGTATTCCTTCCTGACTGATATCAATCTTCCTTGAATTATTTCAGGTTGTTTATTACCTAGATTATAAGACCTTTGAGGCAAAGGCCATGTTTATCTTCCTTTAATCATGGATGGTACTGTATAAGCAAGGCTAAACAATGAATAATATAATACTCTGGGACTAAAGATCTTCATGTTGGAGGTTCTTATACTTTGCTAAATGTATTGGGTTCATCTCAATTTCGAGTCTTTCTTTTCACAATTTACAGCAATGAAGGAGTGAATAATTTCTGAGACACTTGCACTTTGATCTTCCCATATTTTTCTATTCACTGCAATCAAGGATCAGTTATAGCAACCCTATATTGCTAAGGGCTACTACAACAAAAACATCACACTTACTTGGTGATAGAATTTATAAGAGCACTTCACAGAACACATGAAGCAATTTACTACAAGTAAGCTGAACACAGACCACCAAGTTTCAGACTAATCTGAAAGTGTTCACATTGGGGATGTAGCAGAGTAGCAATTTGTAAGTCAGAAGGAATGAGGAGCAGCTGGATGCAATTTTATATGGAATTTTATTTGGCTTATTTGGGGTAATAAGTTAGTTCAGCTATCGGCTGTTTGGATTCTGCTTGAAATTCTAAAAGCCTCACTTTGGGGGAGAGAGAGCTAGCAGGGGCTTTGTCTTAAGAGTCATTCCCCAGAAGCATTTTCCCCAAGAGGCATTTTCCCTAGCAGGAGTTTTGTCAAGACAGTCATTTCCCAGAAGTATTTTACCAAACCCATTTTCCCTTACAGAAGTTTTCTCTAGAGTGTCATTCCCCTGAGTATTTTTCCCTAGAAAAAGAATTATTTAAGTCATGTATTTTTATTAGTTTTAAAGGTACAATCTATTTTTGCCTGCCTTAAGACAAGAAACAAACATTTGAGCACAGACTGGTCATGACCTTGGTATTGCCTAATATACCCCTTGCCCCAGGGTTTCCGCAGTGGGTTCCACTAATGCACCACTGACCTTGGTTTGACTTCAAGTACTAGGAACAGATTTTAGCCACAGTTTCTAACTTGGGGATGTGCTTATTGCTGAACTCTGTTTAGGCTTGGCAGAACAATTTTTATTGTTTAACAATTTTGATAGATCAATGATTATTTTAACCATTTTTTATTTGTATTAATTTAAATGTTTACACTAGTGCAAAATTATGGGTTTTAAGCGTCTTTAATTTTTACAGGTTTGCAGGAAATTATGGGGGGGGGTCATACAACAGAGGGATCAGACACTAATTAATTACAGTAGATGTTGTGATTCAAAAAGTTAAAACTTTAGAACTATAAAAATACAATTGTCGACATCACTTGCCAAAATACACAAAGTCAATGTTGTTAAATCAAACTACATTCTCAAGCAACACTTTTCATGTTTTGACTATCTGTAAATTTTGATTGTCAGTGGAAATATTTTTTCATTGGTTTGTGTGCATAAGTGAAATCAACATTAACTGACATTTACCAATAACAGTCTAATTCTACCAAGCTTAAGTATGTTTAGTGCCAGTTCCAAGTCACCCATTGCTGATGCCTGTTGTTAGCAAAGGGTGATTTTTCCAAAAGTTCACCAATGTAGGCAGCCTGTCTCCTATTAGAAGGGAGAGAAACCTCTAAGAGACCTAAACTAGTGTAGAAAAAGTCACAGAGAAAGAAAAGGATTTCTTACTTGAAGATGAAGGGGAAATTTGTTCAGTGTATCTCTGGAGCCAGATCATAAAGTGTATTCAAGCATTTAGTCTGTCCAATAATCAGTCTTTATAAAGTATTATTTTGGCAGAAAGAATTTTAGGTGATAAGAGCATTGCTATTTCATTTCTAATAGGAAAACAGGGACCATTACTGAGAACCAGAGAAAGCTAAGCTTTCTTAGGCATTTGGGCTGCAGCATATTACACAAAATTCAATATCAGTAGTAGGATGCAGTAGTTGCCATAATCTATAATAAAGACAATTACAGTAATCTCATCCTGTGCCTAATCATCTTCCAATTCACAATTGTCTATTATCCTAATTAGAATATGAAGTCCAATCCTGAAGTTCTTATTCAGGCAAATCTTCCATTAACTTGATTGGAAATCCTTTGTTCCAGAATAAGGTCTTTAGAATTATAGACTTCATGTTTAATAATCAGGATTTTAGTGCTGTACTGGATTTACTAAAACTGATATTTAGTACACTAGGAGAAACATAAAAACTGATAGAAACAGAAACCAAACAGAATAGTAAGCAAAAGAGTAAAAAAGAAAGAGACTGAAAATTAAACAGCATCTCTTTTTAGTCAGACAGGAAGGAATACTCTCCAAAAAAGTTGCTGCTAGTAGCACAAAAAAAATCAGGGAGTCCAATCATTGAGTCTTTACCCAGGCAAAGCGGCCACTGAATTTTGCTTGAGTAAGGATGGTTTTGTGAGACTTCCTCTTACCACCCATTCAGAACCAAACACTATAGAAGTAAATAAAGCCAAACTTTATTGGACTGGATTTTACCCATCCCTAGAGTGCATATAGATTTATGTGATCTTTAAGTGCTAATGACTAAATAACTCAAAATAACCTCCCATTTGGAAACATTTAGATTTGCAACTTTTCTGGAAGGAAATTGTGTTCAGATATAGTTGATGTAAGTCTCAATACGAAATGTAAAGGATGAATTTTCTAAAGATGCAACTGAACTTGAAAAGCTGAGCGAATTTCCTAATTGTAAAGGAAATTCAGATTCCAAATACATTCCAGAGTCATCCTGTGTGAGGTTTATCCAAACAACTTTTTTTCCCTGCATTTTGCAGCATGTCTTACATAAATTGAGGTTTGATGCCCCTAACTCCCACATGCTCACGTACTGTTCCATTGCTTCCAGGACAGGAGATAGCAAGCTTTGCAAAGCTGCTAAGTCCCTCCCTCACACAGGTGAGTTGCCAGGGTTAAAGAGTCAGTGAAGCATGGACAGAGCAGCAGGGGAGACTGGGAAGAAGATTCTAAGTAAAATCCCCAATTGGCAATCCCCCTTCTGGAGCACACACAACAATATGCTGCCCCTTGCTTGGACCTAGATGGCATACTGACCATCTAATACACAGTGATACAAAGAATAGAGTTGTGGTAATCTGGGTAACTGAGGAAAGACAATATACACTTATGAAGATGTGATAAATGAAGGGGTGGGATAGCTCCCTTTTATGGACACCCAGACAGCCAGTAGCTATAAAATCCCTCTTAGTAGCTGTTCTCAATTGCTCTACCTGTAAAGGGTTAAAAAGTCTCACTGCTATGCATAGGTAAAAGGAAGTGAGTGGACACCTAGCCAAAAGAGCCAATGGGAAGGCTAGAACTTTATAAAATTGAAACAAGACTCCCCTTTTGTCTGTCTGTTGTTGTTGTTCTTCTGGGGAGAGGCAGCCAGACAGAACTATGCCGTAAGAGCTTGGGCCAGGTATGAAAAAATCATCAGTATCATACCTAGAAACTACTCATTTACAACCCCAGATATGTAAGTAGATCAGGAAATGTCTAGGAAAACATGATTAGGTTTATTCCTTTTATTTCGTTATGGCTTGTGGATTCCTCTGTGCTAACCCCAGGTGCTTTTGTTTAGCTTGTAATCTTTAAGCTGGACCTCAAGAAAGCTATTTTTGATGCTTAATCCTTGTAGTTGCTCTTTTAAAATCTAGCAGTAGTCTGAGTTCCCAGATGTATTTTCTTTCTTTTTTTTTTATTAATAAAATTTACCCTTTTTTAGAACCGAATTGGATTTTTGTGTCTTAAGAGGTTTGTTCACATGTTGTTTAATTAGCTGGTGGCAACAGCTGATTTTCTTTTTTTCTTTTTCTTTCTCAGCTCTTCCTTGGTGTGGGGGGTGAAAGGACTTGAAGGTACCCCACATGAAGGAATTCCCAAATGTGCCTTCCTGGGCTCTCAAAGGGGTTCTGCACTTGGATGGTGGCAGCATCTACCAATCCAAGGTCAGAGAAAAGCTGTAACCTTGGGAGTTTAAAACAAACCTGGAGTGGCCAGTATTAAATTTTAGAATTCATGCAGGCCCCCACCTGATGAACTCAAAATGCCAGAATGGGGAATTAGCTTTGACATGATGGCAGAGCGATGGGATCATTGTGAACCAGAGGCTCAGACCTCAGGATTTTAAAAGGACGCATTTTTTCTTTTGGCAACTTGCAAAGCGCGGGAGTTTTTTTTCTTTTCTTTTCTTTTCTTTTCTTTGCTGCCTGAAGCCTGGAGTGACCGGTATTAAATTTTAGAATTCTTGTGGGCCGCCAACTGCTGCACTCAAAGTGCGAGAGTGGGGAGTTAGCCTTGACAGAAGATTATTGTGTTTTTGAAAGAAAATATACTATGTTACAAAAAGTGAACTAGTTAATAGAAAGTATGAAAGATATTAGTGTCTGAAATGAACAGTGGGAGTTGTCAGCAAACAAACATTTCACTGAAAAGCAAGTAAGATTTTTATTGGAAATAAAAAGCCAGATTTTGCTACCCTTACTCACAGTCACTATCTTACTAGTCAGGCATGTATTGAAACCAATGGAATTACTTGCAAATGTAAGGGGACTGTTGCCCCCTTACTAACATTCAGTGGGGTGTTTTGGTTGGCTAGCTCCCAGCACTGAAAGGGGAAGGGTCGATGGCAAATCAGGAGCCTGAGACTGACAGTCCCCAGGGGCAATGGGGAGAGGCCAATGCTCCAGATCAGCCTGATTGACAGGGCGGGCAGGCTAATCAGAGAGTCAGGAGGCCAGGGTGGGTCCCGTCCTCCGTGGGAACTGGAATGGCCTGAGTCAGACAGAGTGGGGCCGAGCTAAGGAGAGGGCAGGGGCCCGAGCTAAGCTGTTGGAAGCAGAGCTGCAGCCCCAAAGCCAGAGCACAGCCCGGAGAGAGCAGACCTGCCCTGGGACCAGAGCTGTAGCAACCAGAGCCAGAGGGGCCAGACAAGCAGCCAGGAAGCAGGTCAGAGCTGGGAGCAGAGTCACAGAAGCAGCCTGCAGAGCAGAGCTGTGCTGGGGGCAGAGCTGCAGCAACCAGAGCCAGAGAGGCCAGAGAAGCAGCCCAGGGAGCTGAAGGCAGAGCAGCAGCAGCAGCCGTGCTGAGGCAGAGTGGAGCTGGAGCTGGAGCTGGGGCTGGGGCAGTCCGGAGCTGGAGCTGAGGCTGGAGCAGTCCGGAGCTGGGGCTGGGGCAGTCCGGAGCCGTGTGCAGTCCGAGTGCGGTGAGCAGCTGGGGAGAGTGAGGGGGACCCTGGGCAGTGGGCCCAGCACAGGGAGACGCCTCAGCCAAGAGGCCTTGCAGGCCAAACTTGCAGGGGGATCATAACCCCGACTGGGCAGGGGCGACGCTGGGGAAAAAGGGTCCTGCCACCTAGACCCTGAGAGCGTGTGGCCACCGCCAGAGCAAGTGTCCAATCCACAGCGTCTCTGCAGCACGGCCAGGGCCTGAGAAGGAGGCCTGGGACCTACAAGGAACAGATTGAACTGCCCTGACGTTCCAGAGACACTGGTTGTAATGTTCCCTGCCACAGAGCAGGGTGATGTGTTTTCCTCTAACCTTTCCCATTTTTCCTTATTCTTTTTTTAAAATTAATTGTTAATTAAACAACTTGTATTTGCTTTAAATTGTATGAAATAATCAGTGGGTCAGGGAGGTGCCCAGTGCAGAGAGAGTACCCCGGAGTGGGGACACCCTAGCCCCTGTCCTGGGTGACCACCGCAGGGTTGGGGGTCGAGCCCCCCAGGAATCCTGGGCCCAGCCTTGTCGGGGTTTATGAGGACTCTGCCAGACAGGAAAGTGGAAGGGAAGTCCTCAAGGGCAGGGAGGCCTCTGGGTAAAGAAAGTGGGAGTGAGGACTTGGATCCTTTCGCTAGCCCTCTTCACCGGGGTAGTGCAGAAGCCAGGAAAGTTCCCCACAATAGCGGGACCATTCCCCCGCTTACACAGAGTAAAGGCATTAGAATCAGGTAGGTCAGTTGCTATCAAGTTACAATAAAGTACATTTGTAGATATGTGATAGGCCATATTTTATTATGGGCTATCTGATGCATGTGTTTGGACACAAATTTCCTTATACTGATTTAGATAGATGATCAAGGTTCATGGTAAAAAAATCACTCAGTAAGCATCTTGGGAAAGCAAAAAGAAAATGAAATCTGCTAATATTTAAAGCAAAAGGTACTGAAACAATTAAGAGGAGAATATTAAAAAAAGAATAGGGTGTGCCAATTAAGAATGAACAGCTGCTGTAATGATTTAGATTATTGCCTCCACATAAAAAAATAGCAAAATTAATTAAATAATCTAACATGGGATTATATTATGTATTTGTAAAATAACTAGAAGAGCTATAAGCAATGGATGAAAAATGTGGAAAAGTAGTATTCAATTACAAAAGTATAGCTGTTCCATCAGTGTATTGTATAGTAGTAGTAGCATGTCTTCTACTGATAAAGAAGATAATGCCATTTTTTTCTACAAGTAGCACGGACAGGCAATTCATGACAACATATGGTACAGAATCTGTGATTCAATTTAAAATATAATCTTGTTGCACTCCAAGCCTTTCACTATGTTACCATTATGTGTAGAAGAGGCCTTATGACCAACCAATCAAAGCACAAACTATTAAAAAGGTTAAAAACTACAAATATGCAATGATTGTGAATAAAGTTATATTCCATTGACATACTCTCACTTTGCGCATATGAAAATTATTGTAAACTGAAGAGAAAGTGGCTTAAAATCCATCAGTTTCCACTAGCAAAGACTGCAGGAATTAGAAAAGTTGCAAGAATATCCCAGTACCTTATTAACAGAAAAACTAACTCCATCATCCTGTTGGTGCTATGTCAAAATAAGTAATAAAAAGAGATACAAAATTAATAAATACACATGGAAATAATAAATGCATAAAAGATGCAAGCATGAGCCTGATTCTGACCTCACGCTGGTTTAAATCAGTAGCCTCTAGAGGCTGTAACTGAGATTGGGGCCCCTTTGTGCTACCATATAGTAAGAGACAGTCCTTGGCATTAGAGCTCAAAATGTAGATAAGCAAGACAGACAAAGCAGTGTTATCCCCAGTTTACAGACAGAGGAACTGAGGCACATAGAGACTACAATCACACAGGAAGTTTGTGGTGCAGATGGGAACTGAACCTACATTTTTTGAATCTCAGTCCAGTACCTTAAGAAGCCTATCCTCTCTCTCAGGCAATGCTATGAATAGAATCAGATTGCTTATCAGGGTGAATGTTAGATAATTGTATTACTTTAGTTTGGCTTTGTTGTTCTTTTTAATTATTATGCTGGGGTCAAGGACCCATAAAGTCAGACACAAATTTCTTGAGAAAACAGGCAATAACCACATCTTTATAGAATCAGACCTAAACAAATCCCTACAACTATACAGGCCCTGGAAGAGTGAAATAGAAGGATGTGACAGCAGCTATTTTACAGTCACTGACTTTCCCAGTTGTAGTACTCAGACAGCACAGAATAGCCTATCTATACCAAAGAAGATTTGCCTTAACCTCAAGGCTGGAATGGTCTGTTCCGTGCTATTCAGGTTTTTATGCACACGTCACCATAGTATCTGAACACCTTCCACCAGCGAGTTAAGCACTGTAACTGCATATCTGTCACTCATTTTTTGTTTGCATGTGCAGTGGAATGTCTTGCTTTAGTAGTTAACAGTTTTTTTATAAAGTTGGTAGTTGTTTATATAAATATACTAATTGCTATGTGTTTATGTTAGAGAAGGTAAGGTAAAAATGTGCCTTGCTCTTGCAGGAATTCATTCCATAGTCAGACTGACTCGAGAAATTTCTGTCTCCTGCACAGATGTGTTTTACTCTTATTAGTTCCTTTGTACCACAGAAGTGTAGGTGTCAACCACAGTCATCATCCTGGAGCTTTTGATGATTTTAGATCAGTGGTTCTCAAACCTTTTTTTCCACTGACCACTTGAAAACTGCTGTGAGTCTCAGCGGACCACTTAAAGATCTTTCCAAATGTTGTTTCTACTGTTATCTAACTATTGTAAAGAACTTTGGATAAAAGTGCTATGTAAAAAATAATAATAATAATTAACTTGTTTTGTTCTACAAATAAAAGCACAATAAAAGCACACAACTCATATTTTAATATCAGTAGTCTTACCTTTCTAATGCGATGGATGTGCCCTCTCTCCCCTGCCATGGTGGCCCCTGAGCTGGGGCTGGGAAGAAGGGCCGTCTCTCCCCGGCAGCCGGAGCCCTGGAGCTGGGGAAAGTCACCTCTTTCCCTGGCCATCACAGCCCTGAACATCCCAAATTCCCCTAACCCCTTCTTCTCATCTCACTGCCTCCTCCCACCTACCTCCTATTCCCCCCAAGGCCACCACCTCATCTTACAAGTGCATCTTCTCCAGGGTACAGGCACCTAATTAGTGGAGCCCAGCCTGCACGGCTCCACTAATTAGGTGGGTGGCCCTTCATTCTCTCGTGAGTGGCCGCCCAGGCAAGCATCTCAGAGGGAACTATCCACGGATCACCTGAATGGAGCTCGCGCACCACTGGTGGTCCACAAACCACTGTTTGAGAACCTCTGTTTTAGATATACTAGGTGCCTACTCTGGAATGCTTTGAATATAAGGACCAAGACCTTGAACTTGATTTTAAATTTTATAGAATGCCAGTGTAGAGAGGAGAGGAGAGTTTTAATGTGTTTGTGATAGCCTGTGGTGGTGAAGACATGCACTTCAGCTTTCTGTACTAGTTGAAGTTTCCTAAGTGCCAAAGGCTTCACGCCTTTGTAAGCTTCACCCCTGTAAAATCTCCAAATTTTGCATTAAGAAATTGAGTACTTCAGAGACATAAGGTGGATGGTTGATGCATAAATCAGGGGTAAAATAACATATCCCCTGCCTATGGGGTTGACAAACCAGAACATTACCTATCCTCCCCACACTTCAACTCCAGTTAGAATGCTAATCTAACTCCCATTGACGAGATGCAACACCCAAAGTTGAAGTTGTTTGAATCCAAAAAAATATGAACCAAGAATGTGACCGCGTATTGTCTGAAGTGTCCACAACTATGCAGGGCACTTGTTAAATTGCTTTAAAAGTCGATACTCACACAAGCCAAAAGCAACTGTTCAAAATACCTTCAACACACAAATACAATGCATTACTGCCACGGTCAAACCAGAACTGGTACTACACTATATATTTGGAAGACACTACATGTCAGTATGAGGAAAGTGTACAGAACCTGATAGTCTAATTTATTAAAAATCTATTCTGTTCCATTCATGTTTCTTATATGTATCTTCATAGCTATACATTTTTTAGTTATATAACAATGTAGATGTGCATGGTGCTTCACAATAGATAGATTATTAACCAAAGCACACTGAGATGCTCATATGTGGCCAGAGTTGGTTTCTTATGTGCAGAAAGCAACTGGCATGTAGTGGATGCAACGTAATCCAAATAATAACGAAGTACCTCCTTTGGTGCTTTTGGATTTGATGCAGGCAGCTGTGCAGAGAAATCACAGATATACAAAGATAGGGTTACCATATTTTGTGCCTCCTAATGGAGGACACTCCCGGGGGCCCCGCCCCCGCCCCACCCCCAACCC